>NW_026907164.1:0-95152 GCF_033978795.1 Nerophis ophidion | reverse complement strand
TATGAAAGGTTTATAATCATAACTCCAAAACCAAACATGAACTTTGTCTAAAAAAGCCTGTAATATTGAATTTATGTGAGTTTGACCTGAATCAGGTATTTTGGAAAGGTTCAAAAATACAAAAATCAGGTTTTACTGGCCTCATATAGGTCAAACTCAAAATGTCAGTTTATGAAACATAACTCCAAAAATACACATGCAATATGTCTAATAATGCCTGAAGAAATGCATCTTTGAGAGTTTCCCTGAAAAAAAAACATTTGGTACCGTTTGCAAAAACAAAAAGTAATGTTTTACTCAATTTGACAGTAATGTACTTAGAATCCTGAGATAATGCGAATAAAGCAATAAAAATGTATTCCAACATAATTCCTAATCCAAACGTGCAAAATGTCTAAAAATACCTGTGATATTGAATACATGTGAGTTTTACTAGATACAGTTGTTTTTCTATGGTTTGCAAATACAAAAATGAGGTATTACTCAATATGACTGTATACTGTAACACTCAATATGACAGTTATTTAAACATAACTCCTACACCACACATGGAAAATGGCTAATAATGCCTGAAATAATGCATCTTTGGGAGTTTTACTCGAAACATATGCTTTTTTAAATCTTGCAAATGCAAAAAGTAGTTTTTTACACAATATGACTATAATGTTCTTAGAATCCTGAGATAATGCGAAAAAAGCAATAAAAATGTATTCAAACATAACTTCTTAACAACACATGCAAAATGGCTAATAATGCCTACAGATATGTATTTTTGTTAGTAGTACTAGAAAAATGATCTTTTGTAAGGTTTCTAAAGACACAAGTTAGTTTTTTTATTCAATATAACAGTGTGACTGTCAACCTAAATATGAAAGGTTTATAATCATAACTCCAAAACCAAACATGAACTTTGTCTAAAAAAGCCTGTAATATTGAATTTATGTGAGTTTGACCTGAATCAGGTATTTTGGAAAGGTTCAAAAATACAAAAATCAGGTTTTACTGGCCTCATATTGGTCAAACTCAAAATGTCAGTTTATGAAACATAACTCCAAAAATACACATGCAATATGTCTAATAATGGCTGAAGAAATGCATCTTTGAGAGTTTCCCTGAAAAAAAAAAACATTTGGTACCGTTTGCAAAAACAAAAAGTAATGTTTTACTCAATTTGACAGTAATGTACTTAGAATCCTGAGATAATGCGAATAAAGCAATAAAAATGTATTCCAACATAATTCCTAATCCAAACGTGCAAAGTGTCTAAAAATGCCTGTGATATTGAATACATGTGAGTTTTACTAGATACAGTTGTTTTTCTATGGTTTGCAAATACAAAAATGAGGTATTACTCAATATGACTGTATACTGTAACACTCAATATGACAGTTATTTAAACATAACTCCTACACCACACATGGAAAATGGCTAATAATGCCTGAAATAAAGCATCTTTGGGAGTTTTACTCGAAACATATGCTTTTTTAAATCTTGCAAATGCAAAAAGTAGTTTTTTACTCAATATGACTATAATGTTCTTAGAATCCTGAGATAATGCGAAAAAAGCAATAAAAATTTATTCAAACATAACTTCTAAACAACACATGCAAAATGGCTAATAATGCCTAGAGATATGTATTTTGTTAGTAGTACTAGAAAAATGATCTTTTGTAAGGTTTCTAAAGACACAAGTTAGTTTTTTTATTCAATATAACAGTGTGACTGTCAACCTAAATATGAAGGGTTTATAATCATAACTCCAAAACCAAACATGAACTTTGTCTAAAAAAGCCTGTAACATTGAATTTATGTGAGTTTGACCTGAATCAGGTATTTTGGAAAGGTTCAAAAATACAAAAATCAGGTTTTACTGGCCTCATATCGGTCAAACTCAAAATGTCAGTTTATGAAACATAACTCCAAAAATACACATGCAATATGTCTAATAATGTCTGAAGAAATGCATCTTTGAGAGTTTTCCTGAAAAAAAAACATTTGGTAGCGTTTGCAAAAACAAAAAGTAATGTTTTACTCAATTTGACAGTAATGTACTTAGAATCCTGAGATAATGCGAATAAAGCAATAAAAATGTATTCCAACATAATTCCTAATCCAAACGTGCAAAATGTCTAAAAATGCCTGTGATATTGAATACATGTGAGATTTACTAGATACAGTTGTTTTTCTATGGTTTGCAAGTACAAAAATGAGGTATTACTCGATATGACTGTATACTGTAACACTCAATATGACAGTTATTTAAACATAACTCCTACACCACACATGGAAAATGGCTAATAATGCCTGAAATAATGCATCTTTGGGAGTTTTACTCGAAACATATGCTTTTTTAAATCTTGCAAATGCAAAAAGTAGTTTTTTACTCAATATGACTATAATGTTCTTAGAATCCTGAGATAATGCGAAAAAAGCAATAAAAATGTATTCAAACATAACTTCTAAACAACACATGCAAAATGGCTAATAATGCCTAGAGATATGTATTTTTGTTAGTAGTACTAGAAAAATGATCTTTTGTAAGGTTTCTAAAGACACAAGTTAGTTTTTTTATTCAATATAACAGTGTGACTGTCAACCTAAATATGAAAGGTTTATAATCATAACTCCAAAACCAAACATGAACTTTGTCTAAAAAAAGCCTGTAATATTGAATTTATGTGAGTTTGACCTGAATCAGGTATTTTGGAAAGGTTCAAAAATACAAAAATCAGGTTTTACTGGCCTCATATTGGTCAAACTCAAAATGTCAGTTTATGAAACATAACTCCAAAAATACACATGCAATATGTCTAATAATGCCTGAAGAAATGCATCTTTGGGAGTTTCCCTGAAAAAAAAAACATTTGGTACCGTTTGCAAAAACAAAAAGTAATGTTTTACTCAATTTGACAGTAATGTACTTAGAATCCTGAGATAATGCGAATAAAGCAATAAAAATGTATTCCAACATAATTCCTAATCCAAACGTGCAAAGTGTCTAAAATGCATGTGATATTGAATACATGTGAGTTTTACTTGATACAGTTGTTTTTCTATGGTTTGCAAATACAAAAATGAGGTATTACTCAATATGACTGTATACTGTAACACTCAATATGACAGTTATCTAAACATAACTCCTACACCACACATGGAAAATGGCTAATAATGCCTGAAATAATGCATCTTTGGGAGTTTTACTCGAAACATATGCTTTTTTAAATCTTGCAAATGCAAAAAGTAGTTTTTTTTACTCAATATGACTATAATGTTCTTAGAATCCTGAGATAATGCGAAAAATGCAATAAAAATATATTCAAACATAACTTCTAAACAACACATGCAAAATGGCTAATAATGCCTAGAGATATGTATTTTTGTTAGTAGTACTAGAAAAATGATCTTTTGTAAGGTTTCTAAAGACACAAGTTAGTTTTTTTATTCAATATAACAGTGTGACTGTCAACCTAAATATGAAAGGTTCATAATCATAACTCCAAAACCAAACATGAACTTTGTCTAAAAAAGCCTGTAATATTGAATTTATGTGAGTTTGACCTGAATCAGGTATTTTGGAAAGGTTCAAAAATACAAAAATCAGGTTTTACTGGCCTCATATTGGTCAAACTCAAAATGTCAGTTTATGAAACATAACTCCAAAAATACACATGCAATATGTCAAATAATGCCTGAACAAAATGCATCTTAGAGAGTTTTCCTGAAAAAAAAAAACATTTGGTACCGTTTGCAAAAACAAAAAGTAATGTTTTACTCAATTTGACAGTAATGTACTTAGAATCCTGAGATAATGCGAATAAAGCAATAAAAATGTATTCCAACATAATTCCTAATCCAAACGTGCAAAGTGTCTAAAAATGCCTGTGATATTGAATACATGTGAGTTTTACTAGATACAGTTGTTTTTCTATGGTTTGCAAATACAAAAATGAGGTATTACTCAATATGACTGTATACTGTAACACTCAATATGACAGTTATTTAAACATAACTCCTACACCACACATGGAAAATGGCTAATAATGCCTGACATAATGCATCTTTGGGAGTTTTACTCGAAACATATGCTTTTTTAAATCTTGCAAATGCAAAAAGTAGTTTTTTACTCAATATGACTATAATGTTCTTAGAATCCTGAGATAATGCGAAAAAAGCAATAAAAATGTATTCAAACATAACTTCTAAACAACACATGCAAAATGGCTAATAATGCCTAGAGATATGTATTTTTGTTAGTAGTACTAGAAAAATGATCTTTTGTAAGGTTTCTAAAGACACAAGTTAGTTTTTTTATTCAATATAACAGTGTGACTGTCAACCTAAATATGAAAGGTTTATAATCATAACTCCAAAACCAAACATGAACTTTGTCTAAAAAAGCCTGTAATATTGAATTTATGTGAGTTTGACCTGAATCAGGTATTTTGGAAAGGTTCAAAAATACAAAAATCAGGTTTTACTGGCCTCATATAGGTCAAACTCAAAATGTCAGTTTATGAAACATAACTCCAAAAATACACATGCAATATGTCTAATAATGCCTGAAGAAATGCATCTTTGGGAGTTTCCCTGAAAAAAAAAACATTTGGTACCGTTTGCAAAAACAAAAAGTAATGTTTTACTCAATTTGACAGTAATGTACTTAGAATCCTGAGATAATGCGAATAAAGCAATAAAAATGTATTCCAACATAATTCCTAATCCAAACGTGCAAAGTGTCTAAAAATGCCTGTGATATTGAATACATGTGAGTTTTACTAGATACAGTTGTTTTTCTATGGTTTGCAAATACAAAAATGAGGTATTACTCAATATGACTGTATACTGTAACACTCAATATGAGAGTTATTTAAACATAACTCCTACACCACACATGGAAAATGGCTAATAATGCCTGAAATAATGCATCTTTGGGAGTTTTACTCGAAACATATGCTTTTTTAAATCTTGCAAATGCAAAAAGTAGTTTTTTACACAATATGACTATAATGTTCTTAGAATCCTGAGATAATGCGAAAAAAGCAATAAAAATGTATTCAAACATAACTTCTAAACAACACATGCAAAATGGCTAATAAGGCCTAGAGATATGTATTTTTGTTAGTAGTACTAGAAAAATGATCTTTTGTAAGGTTTCTAAAGACACAAGTTAGTTTTTTTATTCAATATAACAGTGTGACTGTCAACCTAAATATGAAAGGTTTATAATCATAACTCCAAAACCAAACATGAACTTTGTCTAAAAAAGCCTGTAATATTGAATTTATGTGAGTTTGACCTGAATCAGGTATTTTGGAAAGGTTCAAAAATACAAAAATCAGGTTTTACTGGCCTCATATTGGTCAAACTCAAAATGTCAGTTTATGAAACATAACTCCAAAAATACACATGCAATATGTCTAATAATGCCTGAAGAAATGCATCTTTGGGAGTTTCCCTGAAAAAAAAAACATTTGGTACCGTTTGCAAAAACAAAAAGTAATGTTTTACTCAATTTGACAGTAATGTACTTAGAATCCTGAGATAATGCGAATACAGCAATAAAAATGTATTCCAACATAATTCCTAATCCAAACGTGCAAAGTGTCTAAAATGCCTGTGATATTGAATACATGTGAGTTTTACTAGATACAGTTGTTTTTCTATGGTTTGCAAATACAAAAATGAGGTATTACTCAATATGACTGTATACTGTAACACTCAATATGACAGTTATTTAAACATAACTCCTACACCACACATGGAAAATGGCTAATAATGCCTGAAATAATGCATCTTTGGGAGTTTTACTCGAAACATATGCTTTTTTAAATCTTGCAAATGCAAAAAGTAGTCTTTTTTACTCAATATGACTATAATGTTCTTAGAATCCTGAGATAATGCGAAAAATGCAATAAAAATATATTCAAACATAACTTCTAAACAACACATGCAAAATGGCTAATAATGCCTAGAGATATGTATTTTTGTTAGTAGTACTAGAAAAATGATCTTTTGTAAGGTTTCTAAAGACACAAGTTAGTTTTTTTATTCAATATAACAGTGTGACTGTCAACCTAAATATGAAAGGTTCATAATCATAACTCCAAAACCAAACATGAACTTTGTCTAAAAAAGCCTGTAATATTGAATTTATGTGAGTTTGACCTGAATCAGGTATTTTGGAAAGGTTCAAAAATACAAAAATCAGGTTTTACTGGCCTCATATTGGTCAAACTCAAAATGTCAGTTTATGAAACATAACTCCAAAAATACACATGCAATATGTCTAACAATGCCTGAAGAAATGCATCTTTGAGAGTTTCCCTGAAAAAAAAAACTTTAGGTACCGTTTGCAAAAACAAAAAGTAATGTTTTACTCAATTTGACAGTTATGTACTTAGAATCCTGAGATAATGCGAATAAAGCAATAAAAATGTATTCCAACATAATTCCTAATCCAAACGTGCAAAGTGTCTAAAAATGCCTGTGATATTGAATACATGTGAGTTTTACTAGATACAGTTGTTTTTCTATGGTTTGCAAATACAAAAATGAGGTATTACTCAATATGACTGTATACTGTAACACTCAATATGACAGTTATTTAAACATAACTCCTACACCACACATGGAAAATGGCTAATAATGCCTGAAATAATGCATCTTTGGGAGTTTTACTCGAAACATATGCTTTTTTAAATCTTGCAAATGCAAAAAGTAGTTTTTTACTCAATATGACTATAATGTTCTTAGAATCCTGAGATAATGCGAAAAAAGCAATAAAAATGTATTCAAACATAACTTCTAAACAACACATGCAAAATGGCTAATAATGCCTAGAGATATGTATTTTTGTTAGTAGTACTAGAAAAAGTATCTTTTGTAAGGTTTCTAAAGACACAAGTTAGTTTTTTTATTCAATATAACAGTGTGACTGTCAACCTAAATATGAAAGGTTTATAATCATAACTCCAAAACCAAACATGAACTTTGTCTAAAAAAGCCTGTAATATTGAATTTATGTGAGTTTGACCTGAATCAGGTATTTTGGAAAGGTTAAAAAATACAAAAATCAGGTTTTACTGGCCTCATATTGGTCAAACTCAAAATGTCAGTTTATGAAACATAACTCCAAAAATACACATGCAATATGTCTAATAATGCCTGAAGAAATGCATCTTTGAGAGTTTTCCAAAAAAAAAACATTTGGTACCGTTTGCAAAAACAAAAAGTAATGTTTTACTCAATTTGACAGTAATGTACTTAGAATCCTGAGATAATGCGAATAAAGCAATAAAAATGTATTCCAACATAATTCCTAATCCAAACGTGCAAAGTGTCTAAAAATGCCTGTGATATTGAATACACGTGAGTTTTACCAGATACAGTTGTTTTTCTATGGTTTGCAAATACAAAAATGAGGTATTACTCAATATGACTGTATACTGTAACACTCAATATGACAGTTATTTAAACATAACTCCTACACCACACATGGAAAATGGCTAATAATGCCTGACATAATGCATCTTTGGGAGTTTTACTCGAAACATATGCTTTTTTAAATCTTGCAAATGCAAAAAGTAGTTTTTTACTCAATATGACTATAATGTTCTTAGAATCCTGAGATAATGCGAAAAAAGCAATAAAAATGTATTCAAACATAACTTCTAAACAACACATGCAAAATGGCTAATAATGCCTAGAGATATGTATTTTTGTTAGTAGTACTAGAAAAATGATCTTTTGTAAGGTTTCTAAAGACACAAGTTAGTTTTTTTATTCAATATAACAGTGTGACTGTCAACCTAAATATGAAAGGTTTATAATCATAACTACAAAACCAAACATGAACTTTGTCCAAAAAAAGCCTGTAATATTGAATTTATGTGAGTTTGACCTGAATCAGGTATTTTGGAAAGGTTCAAAAATACAAAAATCAGGTTTTACTGGCCTCATATTGGTCAAACTCAAAATGTCAGTTTATGAAACATAACTCCAAAAATACACATGCAATATGTCTAATAATGCCCGAAGAAATGCATCTTTGGGAGTTTCCCTGAAAAAAAAAACATTTGGTACCGTTTGCAAAAACAAAAAGTAATGTTTTACTCAATTTGACAGTAATGTACTTAGAATCCTGAGATAATGCGAATAAAGCAATAAAAATGTATTCCAACATAATTCCTAATCCAAACGTGCAAAGTGTCTAAAAATGCCTGTGATATTGAATACACGTGAGTTTTACTAGATACAGTTGTTTTTCTATGGTTTGCAAATAGAAAAATGAGGTATTACTCAATATGACTGTATACTGTAACACTCAATATGACAGTTATTTAAACATAACTCCTACACCACACATGGAAAATGGCTAATAATGCCTGACATAATGCATCTTTGGGAGTTTTACTCGAAACATATGCTTTTTTAAATCTTGCAAATGCAAAAAGTAGTTTTTTACTCAATATGACTATAATGTTCTTAGAATCCTGAGATAATGCGAAAAAAGCAATAAAAATGTATTCAAACATAACTTCTAAACAACACATGCAAAATGGCTAATAATGCCTAGAGATATGTATTTTTGTTAGTAGTACTAGAAAAATGATCTTTTGTAAGGTTTCTAAAGACACAAGTTAGTTTTTTTATTCAATATAACAGTGTGACTGTCAACCTAAATATGAAAGGTTTATAATCATAACTACAAAACCAAACATGAACTTTGTCTAAAAAAAGCCTGTAATATTGAATTTATGTGAGTTTGACCTGAATCAGGTATTTTGGAAAGGTTCAAAAATACAAAAATCAGGTTTTACTGGCCTCATATTGGTCAAACTCAAAATGTCAGTTTATGAAACATAACTCCAAAAATACACATGCAATATGTCTAATAATGCCCGAAGAAATGCATCTTTGGGAGTTTCCCTGAAAAAAAAAACATTTGGTACCGTTTGCAAAAACAAAAAGTAATGTTTTACTCAATTTGACAGTAATGTACTTAGAATCCTGAGATAATGCGAATAAAGCAATAAAAATGTATTCCAACATAATTCCTAATCCAAACGTGCAAAGTGTCTAAAAATGCCTGTGATATTGAATACACGTGAGTTTTACTAGATACAGTTGTTTTTCTATGGTTTGCAAATAGAAAAATGAGGTATTACTCAATATGACTGTATACTGTAACACTCAATATGACAGTTATTTAAACATAACTCCTACACCACACATGGAAAATGGCTAATAATGCCTGACATAATGCATCTTTGGGAGTTTTACTCGAAACATATGCTTTTTTAAATCTTGCAAATGCAAAAAGTAGTTTTTTACTCAATATGACTATAATGTTCTTAGAATCCTGAGATAATGCGAAAAAGGCAATAAAAATGTATTCAAACATAACTTCTAAACAACACATGCAAAATGGCTAATAATGCCTACAGATATGTATTTTTGTTAGTAGTACTAGAAAAATGATCTTTTGTAAGGTTTCTAAAGACACAAGTTAGTTTTTTTATTCAATATAACAGTGTGACTGTCAACCTAAATATGAAAGGTTTATAATCATAACTCCAAAACCAAACATGAACTTTGTCTAAAAAAGCCTGTAATATTGAATTTATGTGAGTTTGACCTGAATCAGGTATTTTGGAAAGGTTCAAAAATACAAAAATCAGGTTTTACTGGCCTCATATTGGTCAAACTCAAAATGTCAGTTTATGAAACATAACTCCAAAAATACACATGCAATATGTCTAATAATGCCTGAAGAAATGCATCTTTGAGAGTTTCCCTGAAAAAAAAACATTTGGTACCGTTTGCAAAAAAAAAAAGTAATGTTTTACTCAATTTGTAAGTAATGTACTTAGAATCCTGAGATAATGCGAATAAAGCAATAAAAATGTATTCCTACATAATTCCTAATCCAAACGTGCAAATGTCTAAAAATGCCTGTGATATTGAATACATGTGAGTTTTACTAGATACAGTTGTTTTTCTATGGTTTGCAAATACAAAAATGAGGTATTACTCGATATGACTGTATACTGTAACACTCAATATGACAGTTATTTAAACATAACTCCTACACCACACATGGAAAATGGCTAATAATGCCTGAAATAATGCATCTTTGGGAGTTTTAGTCGAAACATATGCTTTTTTAAATCTTGCAAATGCAAAAAGTAGTTTTTTACTCAATATGACTATAATGTTCTTAGAATCCTGAGATAATGCGAAAAAAGCAATAAAAATGTATTCAAACATAACTTCTAAACAACACATGCAAAATGGCTAATAATGCCTAGAGATATGTATTTTTGTTAGTAGTACGAGAAAAATGATCTTTTGTAAGGTTTCTAAAGACATAAGCTAGTTTTTTTATTCAATATAACAGTGTGACTGTCAACCTAAATATGAAAGGTTTATAATCATAACTCCAAAACCAAACATGAACTTTGTCTAAAAAAGCCTGTAATATTGAATTTATGTGAGTTTGACCTGAATAAGATATTTTGGAAAGGTTCAAAAATACAAAAATCAGGTTTTACTGGCCTCATATTGGTCAAACTCAAAATGTCAGTTTATGAAACATAACTCCAGAAATACACATGCAATATGTCTAATAATGCCTGAAGAAATGCATCTTTGAGAGTTTCCCTGAAAAAAAACATTTGGTACCGTTTGCAAAAACAAAAAGTAATGTTTTACTCAATTTGACAGTAATGTACTTAGAATACTGAGATAATGCGAATAAAGCAATAAAAATGTATTCCAACATAATTCCTAATCCAAACGTGCAAAGTGTCTAAAAATGCCTGTGATATTGAATACATGTAAGTTTTACTAGATACAGTTGTTTTTCTATGGTTTGCAAATACAAACATGAGGTATTACTCAATATGACTGTATACTGTAACACTCAATATGACAGTTATTTAAACATAACTCCTACACCACACATGGAAAATGGCTAATAATGCCTGAAATAATGCATCTTTGGGAGTTTTACTCGAAACATATGCTTTTTTAAATCTTGCAAATGCAAAAAGTAGTTTTTTACTCAATATGACTATAATGTTCTTAGAATCCTGAGATAATGCGAAAAAGCAATAAAAATGTATTCAAACATAACTTCTAAACAACACATGCAAAATGGCTAATAATGCCTAGAGATATGTATTTTTGTTAGTAGTACTAGAAAAATGATCTTTTGTAAGGTTTCTAAAGACACAAGTTAGTTTTTTTATTCAATATAACAGTGTGACTGTCAACCTAAATATGAAAGGTTTATAATCATAACTCCAAAACCAAAGATGAACTTTGTCTAAAAAAGCCTGTAATATTGAATTTATGTGAGTTTGACCTGAATCAGGTATTTTGGAAAGGTTCAAAAATACAAAAATCAGGTTTTACTGGCTTCATATTGGTCAAACTCAAAATGTCAGTTTATGAAACATAACTCCAAAAATAAACATGCAATATGTCTAATAATGCCTGAATAAATGCATCTTTGAGAGTTTCCCTGAAAAAAAAACATTTGGTACCGTTTGCAAAAACAAAAAGTAATGTTTTACTCAATTTGACAGTAATGTACTTAGAATCCTGAGATAATGCGAATAAAGCAATAAAAATGTATTCCAACATAATTCCTAATCCAAACGTGCAAAGTGTCTACAAATGCCTGTGATATTGAATACACGTGAGCTTTACTAGATACAGTTGTTTTTCTATGGTTTGCAAATACAAAAATGAGGTATTACTCAATATGACTGTATACTGTAACACTCAATATGACAGTTATTTAAACATAACTCCTACACCACACATGGAAAATGGCTAATAATGCCTGACATACTGCATCTTTGGGAGTTTTACTCGAAACATATGCTTTTTTAAATCTTGCAAATGCAAAAAGTAGTTTTTTACTCAATATGACTATAATGTTCTTAGAATCCTGAGATAATGCGAAAAAGCAATAAAAATGTATTCAAACATAACTTCTAAACAACACATGCAAAATGGCTAATAATGCCTAGAGATATGTATTTTTGTTAGTAGTACTAGAAAAATGATCTTTTGTAAGGTTTCTAAAGACACAAGTTAGTTTTTTTATTCAATATAACAGTGTGACTGTCAACCTAAATATGAAAGGTTTATAATCATAACTCCAAAACCAAACATGAACTTTGTCTAAAAAAGCCTGTAATATTGAATTTATGTGAGTTTGACCTGAATCAGGTATTTTGGAAAGGTTCAAAAATACAAAAATCAGGTTTTACTGGCCTCATATTGGTCAAACTCAAAATGTCAGTTTATGAAACATAACTCCAAAAATACACATGCAATATGTCTAATAATGCCTGAAGAAATGCATCTTTGAGAGTTTCCCTGAAAAAAAAACATTTGGTACCGTTTGCAAAAAAAAAAAGTAATGTTTTACTCAATTTGTAAGTAATGTACTTAGAATCCTGAGATAATGCGAATAAAGCAATAAAAATGTATTCCAACATAATTCCTAATCCAAACGTGCAAAATGTCTAAAAATGCCTGTGATATTGAATACATGTGAGTTTTACTAGATACAGTTGTTTTTCTATGGTTTGCAAATACAAAAATGAGGTATTACTCAATATGACTGTATACTGTAACACTCAATATGACAGTTATTTAAACATAACTCCTACACCACACACGGAAAATGGCTAATAATGCCTGAAATAATGCATCTTTGGGAGTTTTACTCGAAACATATGCTTTTTTAAATCTTGCAAATGCAAAAAGTAGTTTTTTACTCAATATGACTATAATGTTCTTAGAATCCTGAGATAATGCGAAAAAAGCAATAAAAATGTATTCAAACATAACTTCTAAACAACACATGCAAAATGGCTAATAATGCCTAGAGATATGTATTTTTGTTAGTAGTACTAGAAAAATGATCTTTTGTAAGGTTTCTAAAGACACAAGTTAGTTTTTTTATTCAATATAACAGTGTGACTGTCAACCTAAATATGAAAGGTTTATAATCATAACTCCAAAACCAAACATGAACTTTGTCTAAAAAAGCCTGTAATATTGAATTTATGTGAGTTTGACCTGAATCAGGTCATTTTGGAAAGGTTCAAAAATACAAAAATCAGGTTTTACTGGCCTCATATAGGTCAAACTCAAAATGTCAGTTTATGAAACATAACTCCAAAAATAAACATGCAATATGTCTAATAATGCCTGAATAAATGCATCTTTGAGAGTTTCCCTGAAAAAAAAAACATTTGGTACCGTTTGTAAAACAAAAAGTAATGTTTTACTCAATTTGACAGTAATGTACTTAGAATCCTGAGATAATGCGAATAAAGCAATAAAAATGTATTCCAACATAATTCCTAATCCAAACGTGCAAAGTGTCTACAAATGCCTGTGATATTGAATACACGTGAGTTTTACTAGATACAGTTGTTATTCTATGGTTTGCAAATACAAAAATGAGGTATTACTCAATATGACTGTATACTGTAACACTCAATATGACAGTTATTTAAACATAACTCCTACACCACACATGGAAAATGGCTAATAATGCCTGACATACTGCATCTTTGGGAGTTTTACTCGAAACATATGCTTTTTTAAATCTTGCAAATGCAAAAAGTAGTTTTTTACACAATATGACTATAATGTTCTTAGAATCCTGAGATAATGCGAAAAAGGCAATAAAAATGTATTCAAACATAACTTCTAAACAACACATGCAAAATGGCTAATAATGCCTAGAGATATGTATTTTTGTTAGTAGTACTAGAAAAATGATCTTTTGTAAGGTTTCTAAAGACACAAGTTAGTTTTTTTATTCAATATAACAGTGTGACTGTCAACCTAAATATGAAAGGTTTATAATCATAACTCCAAAACCAAACATGAACTTTGTCTAAAAAAGCCTGTAATATTGAATTTATGTGAGTTTGACCTGAATCAGGTATTTTGGAAAGGTTCAAAAATACAAAAATCAGGTTTTACTGGCCTCATATTGGTCAAACTCAAAATGTCAGTTTATGAAACATAACTCCAAAAATACACATGCAATATGTCTAATAATGCCTGAAGAAATGCATCTTTGAGAGTTTCCCTGAAAAAAAAACATTTGGTACCGTTTGCAAAAAAAAAAAGTAATGTTTTACTCAATTTGTAAGTAATGTACTTAGAATCCTGAGATAATGCGAATAAAGCAATAAAAATGTATTCCAACATAATTCCTAATCCAAACGTGCAAAATGTCTAAAAATGCCTGTGATATTGAATACATGTGAGTTTTACTACATACAGTTGTTTTTCTATGGTTTGCAAATACAAAAATGAGGTATTACTCAATATGACTGTATACTGTAACACTCAATATGACAGTTATTTAAACATAACTCCTACACCACACACGGAAAATGGCTAATAATGCCTGAAATAATGCATCTTTGGGAGTTTTACTCGAAACATATGCTTTTTTAAATCTTGCAAATGCAAAAAGTAGTTTTTTACTCAATATGACTATAATGTTCTTAGAATCCTGAGATAATGCGAAAAAAGCAATAAAAATGTATTCAAACATAACTTCTAAACAACACATGCAAAATGGCTAATAATGCCTAGAGATATGTATTTTTGTTAGTAGTACTAGAAAAATGATCTTTTGTAAGGTTTCTAAAGACACAAGTTAGTTTTTTTATTCAATATAACAGTGTGACTGTCAACCTAAATATGAAAGGTTTATAATCATAACTCCAAAACCAAACATGAACTTTGTCTAAAAAAGCCTGTAATATTGAATTTATGTGAGTTTGACCTGAATCAGGTATTTTGGAAAGGTTCAAAAATACAAAAATCAGGTTTTACTGGCCTCATATAGGTCAAACTCAAAATGTCAGTTTATGAAACATAACTCCAAAAATACACATGCAATATGTCTAATAATGCCTGAAGAAATGCATCTTTGAGAGTTTCCCTGAAAAAAAAACATTTGGTACCGTTTGCAAAAACAAAAAGTAATGTTTTACTCAATTTGACAGTAATGTACTTAGAATCCTGAGATAATGTGAATAAAGCAATAAAAATGTATTCCAACATAATTCCTAATCCAAACGTGCAAAATGTCTAAAAATGCCTGTGATATTGAATACATGTGAGTTTTACTAGATACAGTTGTTTTTCTATGGTTTGCAAATACAAAAATGAGGTATTACTCGATATGACTGTATACTGTAACACTCAATATGACAGTTATTTAAACATAACTCCTACACCACACATGGAAAATGGCTAATAATGCCTGAAATAATGCATCTTTGGGAGTTTTACTCGAAACATATGCTTTTTTAAATCTTGCAAATGCAAAAAGTAGTTTTTTACTCAATATGACTATAATGTTCTTAGAATCCTGAGATAATGCGAAAAAAGCAATAAAAATGTATTCAAACATAACTTCTAAACAACACATGCAAAATGGCTAATAATGCCTAGAGATATGTATTTTTGTTAGTAGTACTAGAAAAATGATCTTTTGGAAGGTTTCTAAAGACACAAGTTAGTTTTTTTATTCAATATAACAGTGTGACTGTCAACCTAAATATGAAAGGTTTATAATCATAACTCCAAAACCAAACATGAAATTTGTCTAAAAAAGCCTGTAATATTGAATTTATGTGAGTTTGACCTGAATCAGGTATTTTGGAAAGGTTCAAAAATACAAAAATCAGGTTTTACTGGCCTCATATTGGTCAAACTCAAAATGTCAGTTTATGAAACATAACTCCAAAAATACACATGCAATATGTCTAATAATGCCTGAAGAAATGCATCTTTGAGAGTTTCCCTGAAAAAAAAAACATTTGGTACCGTTTGCAAAAACAAAAAGTAATGTTTTACTCAATTTGACAGTAATGTACTTAGAATCCTGAGATAATGCGAATAAAGCAATAAAAATGTATTCCAACATAATTCCTAATCCAAACGTGCAAAGTGTCTAAAAATGCCTGTGATTTTGAATACATGTGAGTTTTACTAGATACAGTTGTTTTTCTATGGTTTGCAAATACAAAAATGAGGTATTACTCAATATGACTGTATACTGTAACACTCAATATGACAGTTATTTAAACATAACTCCTACACCACACATGGAAAATGGCTAATAATGCCTGAAATAATGCATCTTTGGGAGTTTTACTGGAAACATATGCTTTTTTAAATCTTGCAAATGCAAAAAGTAGTGTTTTACTCAATATGACTATAATGTTCTTAGAATCCTGAGATAATGCGAAAAAAGCAATAAAAATGTATTCAAACATAACTTCTAAACAACACATGCAAAATGGCTAATAATGCCTAGAGATATGTATTTTTGTTAGTAGTACTAGAAAAATGATCTTTTGTAAGGTTTCTACAGAAACAAGTTAGTTTTTTTATTCAATATAACAGTGTGACTGTCAACCTAAATATGAAAGGTTTATAATCATAACTCCAAAACCAAACATGAACTTTGTCTAAAAAAGCCTGTAATATTGAATTTATGTGAGTTTGACCTGAATCAGGTATTTTGGAAAGGTTCAAAAATACAAAAATCAGGTTTGAAACTCAAAATGTCAGTTTATGAAACATAACTCCAAAAATACACATGCAATATGTCTAATAATGCCTGAAGAAATGCATCTTTGAGAGTTTCCCTGAAAAAAAAACATTTGGTACCGTTTGCAAAAACAAAAAGTAATGTTTTACTCAATTTGACAGTAATGTACTTAGAATCCTGAGATAATGCGAATAAAGCAATAAAAATGTATTCCAACATAATTCCTAATCCAAACGTGCAAAGTGTCTACAAATGCCTGTGATATTGAATACACGTGAGTTTTACTAGATACAGTTGTTATTCTATGGTTTGCAAATACAAAAATGAGGTATTACTCAATATGACTGTATACTGTAACACTCAATATGACAGTTATTTAAACATAACTCCTACACCACACATGGAAAATGGCTAATAATGCCTGACATACTGCATCTTTGGGAGTTTTACTCGAAACATATGCTTTTTTAAATCTTGCAAATGCAAAAAGTAGTTTTTTACACAATATGACTATAATGTTCTTAGAATCCTGAGATAATGCGAAAAAGGCAATAAAAATGTATTCAAACATAACTTCTAAACAACACATGCAAAATGGCTAATAATGCCTAGAGATATGTATTTTTGTTAGTAGTACTAGAAAAATGATCTTTTGTAAGGTTTCTAAAGACACAAGTTAGTTTTTTTATTCAATATAACAGTGTGACTGTCAACCTAAATATGAAAGGTTTATAATCATAACTCCAAAACCAAACATGAACTTTGTCTAAAAAAGCCTGTAATATTGAATTTATGTGAGTTTGACCTGAATCAGGTATTTTGGAAAGGTTCAAAAATACAAAAATCAGGTTTTACTGGCCTCATATTGGTCAAACTCAAAATGTCAGTTTATGAAACATAACTCCAAAAATACACATGCAATATGTCTAATAATGCCTGAAGAAATGCATCTTTGAGAGTTTCCCTGAAAAAAAAACATTTGGTACCGTTTGCAAAAAAAAAAAGTAATGTTTTACTCAATTTGTAAGTAATGTACTTAGAATCCTGAGATAATGCGAATAAAGCAATAAAAATGTATTCCAACATAATTCCTCATCCAAACGTGCAAAATGTCTAAAAATGCCTGTGATATTGAATACATGTGAGTTTTACTACATACAGTTGTTTTTCTATGGTTTGCAAATACAAAAATGAGGTATTACTCAATATGACTGTATACTGTAACACTCAATATGACAGTTATTTAAACATAACTCCTACACCACACACGGAAAATGGCTAATAATGCCTGAAATAATGCATCTTTGGGAGTTTTACTCGAAACATATGCTTTTTTAAATCTTGCAAATGCAAAAAGTAGTTTTTTACACAATATGACTATAATGTTCTTAGAATCCTGAGATAATGCGAAAAAAGCAATAAAAATGTATTCAAACATAACTTCTAAACAACACATGCAAAATGGCTAATAATGCCTAGAGATATGTATTTTTGTTAGTAGTACTAGAAAAATGATCTTTTGTAAGGTTTCTAAAGACACAAGTTAGTTTTTTTATTCAATATAACAGTGTGACTGTCAACCTAAATATGAAAGGTTTATAATCATAACTCCAAAACCAAACATGAACTTTGTCTAAAAAAGCCTGTAATATTGAATTTATGTGAGTTTGACCTGAATCAGGTATTTTGGAAAGGTTCAAAAATACAAAAATCAGGTTTTACTGGCCTCATATAGGTCAAACTCAAAATGTCAGTTTATGAAACATAACTCCAAAAATACACATGCAATATGTCTAATAATGCCTGAAGAAATGCATCTTTGAGAGTTTCCCTGAAAAAAAAACATTTGGTACCGTTTGCAAAAACAAAAAGTAATGTTTTACTCAATTTGACAGTAATGTACTTAGAATCCTGAGATAATGTGAATAAAGCAATAAAAATGTATTCCAACATAATTCCTAATCCAAACGTGCAAAATGTCTAAAAATGCCTGTGATATTGAATACATGTGAGTTTTACTAGATACAGTTGTTTTTCTATGGTTTGCAAATACAAAAATGAGGTATTACTCGATATGACTGTATACTGTAACACTCAATATGACAGTTATTTAAACATAACTCCTACACCACACATGGAAAATGGCTAATAATGCCTGAAATAATGCATCTTTGGGAGTTTTACTCGAAACATATGCTTTTTTAAATCTTGCAAATGCAAAAAGTAGTTTTTTACTCAATATGACTATAACGTTCTTAGAATCCTGAGATAATGCGAAAAAAGCAATAAAAATGTATTCAAACATAACTTCTAAACAACACATGCAAAATGGCTAATAATGCCTAGAGATATGTATTTTTGTTAGTAGTACTAGAAAAATGATCTTTTGGAAGGTTTCTAAAGACACAAGTTAGTTTTTTTATTCAATATAACAGTGTGACTGTCAACCTAAATATGAAAGGTTTATAATCATAACTCCAAAACCAAACATGAAATTTGTCTAAAAAAGCCTGTAATATTGAATTTATGTGAGTTTGACCTGAATCAGGTATTTTGGAAAGGTTCAAAAATACAAAAATCAGGTTTTACTGGCCTCATATTGGTCAAACTCAAAATGTCAGTTTATGAAACATAACTCCAAAAATACACATGCAATATGTCTAATAATGCCTGAAGAAATGCATCTTTGAGAGTTTCCCTGAAAAAAAAAACATTTGGTACCGTTTGCAAAAACAAAAAGTAATGTTTTACTCAATTTGACAGTAATGTACTTAGAATCCTGAGATAATGCGAATAAAGCAATAAAAATGTATTCCAACATAATTCCTAATCCAAACGTGCAAAGTGTCTAAAAATGCCTGTGATTTTGAATACATGTGAGTTTTACTAGATACAGTTGTTTTTCTATGGTTTGCAAATACAAAAATGAGGTATTACTCAATATGACTGTATACTGTAACACTCAATATGACAGTTATTTAAACATAACTCCTACACCACACATGGAAAATGGCTAATAATGCCTGAAATAATGCATCTTTGGGAGTTTTACTGGAAACATATGCTTTTTTAAATCTTGCAAATGCAAAAAGTAGTGTTTTACTCAATATGACTATAATGTTCTTAGAATCCTGAGATAATGCGAAAAAAGCAATAAAAATGTATTCAAACATAACTTCTAAACAACACATGCAAAATGGCTAATAATGCCTAGAGATATGTATTTTTGTTAGTAGTACTAGAAAAATGATCTTTTGTAAGGTTTCTACAGAAACAAGTTAGTTTTTTTATTCAATATAACAGTGTGACTGTCAACCTAAATATGAAAGGTTTATAATCATAACTCCAAAACCAAACATGAACTTTGTCTAAAAAAGCCTGTAATATTGAATTTATGTGAGTTTGACCTGAATCAGGTATTTTGGAAAGGTTCAAAAATACAAAAATCAGGTTTGAAACTCAAAATGTCAGTTTATGAAACATAACTCCAAAAATACACATGCAATATGTCTAATAATGCCTGAAGAAATGCATCTTTGAGAGTTTCCCTGAAAAAAAAACATTTGGTACCGTTTGCAAAAACAAAAAGTAATGTTTTACTCAATTTGACAGTAATGTACTTAGAATCCTGAGATAATGCGAATAAAGCAATAAAAATGTATTCCAACATAATTCCTAATCCAAACGTGCAAAATGTCTAAAAATGCCTGTGATATTGAATACATGTGAGTTTTACTAGATACAGTTGTTTTTCTATGGTTTGCAAATACAAAAATGAGGTATTACTCAATATGACTGTATACTGTAACACTCAATATGACAGTTATTTAAACATAACTCCTACACCACACATGGAAAATGGCTAATAATGCCTGAAATAATGCATCTTTGGGAGTTTTACTGGAAACATATGCTTTTTTAAATCTTGCAAATGCAAAAAGTAGTGTTTTACTCAATATGACTATAATGTTCTTAGAATCCTGAGATAATGCGAAAAAAGCAATAAAAATGTATTCAAACATAACTTCTAAACAACACATGCAAAATGGCTAATAATGCGTAGAGATATGTATTTTTGTTAGTAGTACTAGAAAAATGATCTTTTGTAAGGTTTCTACAGACACAAGTTAGTTTTTTTTATTCAATATAACAGTGTGACTGTCAACCTAAATATGAAAGGTTTATAATCATAACTCCAAAACCAAACATGAACTTTGTCTAAAAAAGCCTGTAATATTGAATTTATGTGAGTTTGACCTGAATCAGGTATTTTGGAAAGGTTCAAAAATACAAAAATCAGGTTTGAAACTCAAAATGTCAGTTTATGAAACATAACTCCAAAAATACACATGCAATATGTCTAATAATGCCTGAAGAAATGCATCTTTGAGAGTTTCCCTGAAAAAAAAAACATTTGGTACCGTTTGCAAAAACAAAAAGTAATGTTTTACTCAATTTGACAGTAATGTACTTAGAATCCTGAGATAATGCGAATAAAGCAATAAAAATGTATTCCAACATAATTCCTAATCCAAACGTGCAAAATGTCTAAAAATGCCTGTGATATTGAATACATGTGAGTTTTACTAGATACAGTTGTTTTTCTATGGTTTGCAAATACAAAAATGAGGTATTACTCAATATGACTGTATACTGTAACACTCAATATGACAGTTATTTAAACATAACTCCTACACCACACATGGAAAATGGCTAATAATGCCTGAAATAATGCATCTTTGGGAGTTTTACTCGAAACATATGCTTTTTTAAATCTTGCAAATGCAAAAAGTAGTTTTTTACTCAATATGACTATAATGTTCTTAGAATCCTGAGATAATGCGAAAAAAGCAATAAAAATGTATTCAAACATAACTTCTAAACAACACATGCAAAATGGCTAATAATGCCTAGAGATATGTATTTTTGTTAGTAGTACTAGAAAAATGATCTTTTGTAAGGTTTCTAAAGACACAAGTTAGTTTTTTTATTCAATATAACAGTGTGACTGTCAACCTAAATATGAAAGGTTTATAATCATAACTCCAAAACCAAACATGAACTTTGTCTAAAAAAGCCTGTAATATTGAATTTATGTGAGTTCGACCTGAATCAGGTATTTTGGAAAGGTTCAAAAATACAAAAATCAGGTTTTACTGGCCTCATATTGGTCAAACTCAAAATGTCAGTTTATGAAACATAACTCCAAAAATACACATGCAATATGTCTAATAATGCCTGAAGAAATGCATCTTTGAGAGTTTCCCTGAAAAAAAAACATTTGGTACCGTTTGCAAAAACAAAAAGTAATGTTTTACTCAATTTGACAGTAATGTACTTAGAATCCTGAGATAATGCGAATAAAGCAATAAAAATGTATTCCAACATAATTCCTAATCCAAACGTGCAAAGTGTCTAAAAATGCCTGTGATATTGAATACATGTGAGTTTTACTAGATACAGTTGTTTTTCTATGGTTTGCAAATACAAAAATGAGGTATTACTCAATATGACTGTATACTGTAACACTCAATATGACAGTTATTTAAACATAACTCCTACACCACACATGGAAAATGGCTAATAATGCCTGAAATAATGCATCTTTGGGAGTTTTACTGGAAACATATGCTTTTTTAAATCTTGCAAATGCAAAAAGTAGTTTTTTACTCAATATGACTATAATGTTCTTAGAATCCTGAGATAATGCGAAAAAAGCAATAAAAATGTATTCAAACATGACTTCTAAACAACACATCCAAAATGGCTAATAATGCCTAGAGATATGTATTTTTGTTAGTAGTACTAGAAAAATGATCTTTTGTAAGGTTTCTACAGACACAAGTTAGTTTTTTTTATTCAATATAACAGTGTGACTGTCAACCTAAATATGAAAGGTTTATAATCATAACTCCAAAACCAAACATGAACTTTGTCTAAAAAAGCCTGTAATATTGAATTTATGTGAG
The DNA here is from genome assembly GCF_033978795.1 of Nerophis ophidion. Classification (NCBI taxonomy): domain Eukaryota; kingdom Metazoa; phylum Chordata; class Actinopteri; order Syngnathiformes; family Syngnathidae; genus Nerophis; species Nerophis ophidion. The sequence goes on along the minus strand of NW_026907164.1, from coordinate 72,568 downwards.
TTTGACCTGAATCAGGTATTTTGGAAAGGTTCAAAAATACAAAAATCAGGTTTTACTGGCCTCATATTGGTCAAACTCAAAATGTCAGTTTACGAAACATAACTCCAAAAATACACATGCAATATGTCTAATAATGCCTGAAGAAATGCATCTTTGAGAGTTTCCCTGAAAAAAAAACATTTGGTACCGTTTGCAAAAACAAAAAGTAATGTTTTACTCAATTTCACAGTAATGTACTTAGAATCCTGAGATAATGCGAATAAATCAATAAAAATGTATTCCAACATAATTCCTAATCCAAACGTGCAAAATGTCTAAAAATGCCTGTGATATTGAATATATGTGAGTTTTACTAGATACAGTTGTTTTTCTATGGTTTGCAAATACAAAAATGAGGTATTACTCAATATGACTGTATACTGTAACACTCAATATGACAGTTATTTAAACATAACTCCTACACCACACATGGAAAATGGCTAATAATGCCTGAAATAATGCATCTTTGGGAGTTTTACTCGAAACATATGCTTTTTTAAATCTTGCAAATGCAAAAAGTAGTTTTTTACTCAATATGACTATAATGTTCTTAGAATCCTGAGATAATGCGAAAAAAGCAATAAAAATGTATTCAAACATAACTTCTAAACAACACATGCAAAATGGCTAATAATGCCTAGAGATATGTATTTTTGTTAGTAGTACTAGAAAAATGATCTTTTGTAAGGTTTCTAAAGACACAAGTTAGTTTTTTTATTCAATATAACAGTGTGACTGTCAACCTAAATATGAAAGGTTTATAATCATAACTCCAAAACCAAACATGAACTTTGTCTAAAAAAGCCTGTAATATTGAATTTATGTGAGTTTGACCTGAATCAGGTATTTTGGAAAGGTTCAAAAATACAAAAATCAGGTTTTACTGGCCTCATATTGGTCAAACTCAAAATGTCAGTTTATGAAACATAACTCCAAAAATACACATGCAATATGTCTAATAATGCCTGAAGAAATGCATCTTTGAGAGTTTCCCTGAAAAAAAAAACCATTTGGTACCGTTTGCAAAAACAAAAAGTAATGTTTTACTCAAGAATCCTGAGATAATGCGAATAAAGCAATAAAAATGTATTCCAACATAATTCCTAATCCAAACGTGCAAAGTGTCTAAAAATGCCTGTGATATTGAATACATGTGAGTTTTACTAGATACAGTTGTTTTTCTATGGTTTGCAAATACAAAAATGAGGTATTACTCAATATGACTGTATACTGTAACACTCAATATGACAGTTATTTAAACATAACTCCTACACCACACATGGAAAATGGCTAATAATGCCTGAAATAATGCATCTTTGGGAGTTTTACTCGAAACATATGCTTTTTTAAATCTTGCAAATGCAAAAAGTAGTTTTTTACTCAATATGACTATAATGTTCTTAGAATCCTGAGATAATGCGAAAAAAGCAATAAAAATATATTCAAACATAACTTCTAAACAACACATGCAAAATGGCTAATAATGCCTAGAGATGTGTATTTTTGTTAGTGGTACTAGAAAAATGATCTTTTGTAAGGTTTCTAAAGACACAAGTTAGTTTTTTTATTCAATATAACAGTGTGACTGTCAACCTAAACATGAAAGGTTTATAATCATAACTCCAAAACCAAACATGAACTTTGTCTAAAAAAGCCTGTAATATTGAATTTATGTGAGTTTGACCTGAATCAGGTATTTTGGAAAGGTTCAAAAATACAAAAATCAGGTTTTACTGGCCTCATATTGGTCAAACTCAAAATGTCAGTTTATGAAACATAACTCCAAAAATACACATGCAATATGTCTAATAATGCCTGAAGGAATACATCTTTGAGTGTTTCCCTGAAAAAAAAACATTTGGTACCGTTTGCAAAAACAAAAAGTAATGTTTTACTCAATTTGACAGTAATGTACTTAGAATCCTGAGATAATGCGAATAAAGCAATAAAAATGTATTCCAACATAATTCCTAATCCAAACGTGCAAAGTGTCTAAAAATGCCTGTGATATTGAATACATGTGAGTTTTACTAGATACAGTTGTTTTTCTATGGTTTGCAAATACAAAAATGAGGTATTACTCAATATGACTGTATACTGTAACACTCAATATGACAGTTATTTAAACATAACTCCTACACCACACATGGAAAATGGCTAATAATGCCTGAAATAATGCATCTTTGGGAGTTTTACTCGAAACATATGCTTTTTTAAATCTTGCAAATGCAAAAAGTAGTTTTTTACTCAATAAGACTATAATGTTCTTAGAATCCTGAGATAATGCGAAAAAAGTAATAAAAATGTATTCAAACATAACTTCTAAACAACACATGCAAAATGGCTAATAATGCCTAGAGATCTGTATTTTTGTTAGTAGTACTAGAAAAATGATCTTTTGTAAGGTTTCTAAAGACACATGTTAGTTTTTTTATTCAATATAACAGTGTGACTGTCAACCTAAATATGAAAGGTTTATAATCATAACTCCAAAACCAAACATGAACTTTGTCTAAAAAAGCCTGTAATATTGAATTTATGTGAGTTTGACCTGAATCAGGTATTTTGGAAAGGTTCAAAAATACAAAAATCAGGTTTTACTGGCCTCATATAGGTCAAACTCAAAATGTCAGTTTATGAAACATAACTCCAAAAATACACATGCAATATGTCTAATAATGCCTGAAGAAATGCATCTTTGAGAGTTTCCCTGAAAAAAAAACATTTGGTACCGTTTGCAAAAACAAAAAGTAATGTTTTACTCAATTTGACAGTAATGTACTTAGAATCCTGAGATAATGCGAATAAAGCAATAAAAATGTATTCCAACATAATTCCTAATCCAAACGTGCAAAATGTCTAAAAATACCTGTGATATTGAATACATGTGAGTTTTACTAGATACAGTTGTTTTTCTATGGTTTGCAAATAGAAAAATGAGGTATTACTCAATATGACTGTATACTGTAACACTCAATATGACAGTTATTTAAACATAACTCCTACACCACACATGGAAAATGGCTAATAATGCCTGAAATAATGCATCTTTGGGAGTTTTACTCGAAACATATGCTTTTTTAAATCTTGCAAATGCAAAAAGTAGTTTTTTACACAATATGACTATAATGTTCTTAGAATCCTGAGATAATGCGAAAAAAGCAATAAAAATGTATTCAAACATAACTTCTTAACAACACATGCAAAATGGCTAATAATGCCTAAAGATATGTATTTTTGTTAGTAGTACTAGAAAAATGATCTTTTGTAAGGTTTCTAAAGACACAAGTTAGTTTTTTTATTCAATATAACAGTGTGACTGTCAACCTAAATATGAAAGGTTTATAATCATAACTCCAAAACCAAACATGAACTTTGTCTAAAAAAGCCTGTAATATTGAATTTATGTGAGTTTGACCTGAATCAGGTATTTTGGAAAGGTTCAAAAATACAAAAATCAGGTTTTACTGGCCTCATATTGGTCAAACTCAAAATGTCAGTTTATGAAACATAACTCCAAAAATACACATGCAATATGTCTAATAATGCCTGAAGAAATGCATCTTTGAGAGTTTCCCTGAAAAAAAAAACATTTGGTACCGTTTGCAAAAACAAAAAGTAATGTTTTACTCAATTTGACAGTAATGTACTTAGAATCCTGAGATAATGCGAATAAAGCAATAAAAATGTATTCCAACATAATTCCTAATCCAAACGTGCAAAGTGTCTAAAAATGCCTGTGATATTGAATACATGTGAGTTTTACTAGATACAGTTGTTTTTCTATGGTTTGCAAATACAAAAATGAGGTATTACTCAATATGACTGTATACTGTAACACTCAATATGACAGTTATTTAAACATAACTCCTACACCACACATGGAAAATGGCTAATAATGCCTGAAATAATGCATCTTTGGGAGTTTTACTCGAAACATATGCTTTTTTAAATCTTGCAAATGCAAAAAGTAGTTTTTTACTCAATATGACTATAATGTTCTTAGAATCCTGAGATAATGCGAAAAAAGCAATAAAAATGTATTCAAACATAACTTCTAAACAACACATGCAAAATGGCTAATAATGCCTAGAGATATGTATTTTTGTTAGTAGTACTAGAAAAATTATCTTTTGTAAGGTTTCTAAAGACACAAGTTAGTTTTTTTATTCAATATAACAGTGTGACTGTCAACCTAAATATGAAAGGTTTATAATCATAACTCCAAAACCAAACATGAACTTTGTCTAAAAAAGCCTGTAATATTGAATTTATGTGAGTTTGACCTGAATCAGGTATTTTGGAAAGGTTCAAAAATACAAAAATCAGGTTTTACTGGCCTCATATTGGTCAAACTCAAAATGTCAGTTTATGAAACATAACTCCAAAAATACACATGCAATATGTCTAATAATGCCTGAAGAAATGCATCTTTGAGAGTTTCCCTGAAAAAAAAACATTTGGTACCGTTTGCAAAAACAAAAAGTAATGTTTTACTCAATTTGACAGTAATGTACTTAGAATCCTGAGATAATGCGAATAAAGCAATAAAAATGTATTCCAACATAATTCCTAATCCAAACGTGCAAAGTGTCTAAAAATGCCTGTGATTTTGAATACATGTGAGTTTTACTAGATACAGTTGTTTTTCTATGGTTTGCAAATACAAAAATGAGGTATTACTCAATATGACTGTATACTGTAACACTCAATATGACAGTTATTTAAACATAACTCCTACACCACACATGGAAAATGGCTAATAATGCCTGAAATAATGCATCTTTGGGAGTTTTACTGGAAACATATGCTTTTTTAAATCTTGCAAATGCAAAAAGTAGTTTTTTACTCAATATGACTATAATGTTCTTAGAATCCTGAGATAATGCGAAAAAAGCAATAAAAATGTATTCAAACATAACTTCTAAACAACACATGCAAAATGGCTAATAATGCCTAGAGATATGTATTTTTGTTAGTAGTACTAGAAAAATGATCTTTTGTAAGGTTTCTACAGACACAAGTTAGTTTTTTTTATTCAATATAACAGTGTGACTGTCAACCTAAATATGAAAGGTTTATAATCATAACTCCAAAACCAAACATGAACTTTGTCTAAAAAAGCCTGTAATATTGAATTTATGTGAGTTTGACCTGAATCAGGTATTTTGGAAAGGTTCAAAAATACAAAAATCAGGTTTGAAACTCAAAATGTCAGTTTATGAAACATAACTCCAAAAATACACATGCAATATGTCTAATAATGCCTGAAGAAATGCATCTTTGAGAGTTTCCCTGAAAAAAAAACATTTGGTACCGTTTGCAAAAACAAAAAGTAATGTTTTACTCAATTTGACAGTAATGTACTCAGAATAATGAGATAATGCGAATAAAGCAATAAAAATGTATTCCAACATAATTCCTAATCCAAACGTGCAAAGTGTCTAAAAATGCCTGTGATATTGAATACATGTGAGTTTTACTAGATACAGTTGTTTTTCTATGGTTTGCAAATGCAAAAATGAGGTATTACTCAATATGACTGTATACTGTAACACTCAATATGACAGTTATTTAAACATAACTCCTACACCACACATGGAAAATGGCTAATAATGCCTGAAATAATGCATCTTTGGGAGTTTTACTCGAAACATATGCTTTTTTAAATCTTGCAAATGCAAAAAGTAGTTTTTTACTCAATATGACTATAATGTTCTTAGAATCCTGAGATAATGCGAAAAAAGCAATAAAAATGTATTCAAACATAACTTCTAAACAACACATGCAAAATGGCTAATAATGCCTAGAGATATGTATTTTTGTTAGTAGTACTAGAAAAATGATCTTTTGTAAGGTTTCTAAAGACATAAGCTAGTTTTTTTTTATTCAATATAACAGTGTGACTGTCAACCTAAATATGAAAGGTTTATAATCATAACTCCAAAACCAAACATGAACTTTGTCTAAAAAAGCCTGTAATATTGAATTTATGTGAGTTTGACCTGAATAAGGTATTTTGGAAAGGTTCAAAAATACAAAAATCAGGTTTTACTGGCCTCATATTGGTCAAACTCAAAATGTCAGTTTATGAAACATAACTCCAGAAATACACATGCAATATGTCTAATAATGCCTGAAGAAATGCATCTTTGAGAGTTTCCCTGAAAAAAAACATTTGGTACCGTTTGCAAAAACAAAAAGTAATGTTTTACTCAATTTGACAGTAATGTACTTAGAATACTGAGATAATGCGAATAAAGCAATAAAAATGTATTCCAACATAATTCCTAATCCAAACGTGCAAAGTGTCTAAAAATGCCTGTGATATTGAATACATGTAAGTTTTACTAGATACAGTTGTTTTTCTATGGTTTGCAAATACAAACATGAGGTATTACTCAATATGACTGTATACTGTAACACTCAATATGACAGTTATTTAAACATAACTCCTACACCACACATAGAAAATTGCTAATAATGCCTGAAATAATGCATCTTTGGGAGTTTTACTCGAAACATATGCTTTTTTAAATCTTGCAAATGCAAAAAGTAGTTTTTTACTCAATATGACTATAATGTTCTTAGAATCCTGAGATAATGCGAAAAAAGCAATAAAAATGTATTCAAACATAACTTCTAAACAACACATGCAAAATGGCTAATAATGCCTAGAGATATGTATTTTTGTTAGTAGTACTAGAAAAATGATCTTTTGTAAGGTTTCTACAGACACAAGTTAGTTTTTTTTATTCAATATAACAGTGTGACTGTCAACCTAAATATGAAAGGTTTATAATCCATCCATTTTCCTACCGCTTATTCCCTTTCGGGGTCGCGGGGGGCGCTGGCGCCTATCTCAGCTACAATCGGGTGGAAGGCGGCGTACACCCTGGACAAGTCGCCATCTTATCACAGGACTCCAAAACCAAACATGAACTTTGTCTAAAAAAGCCTGTAATATTGAATTTATGTGAGTTTGACCTGAATCAGGTATTTTGGAAAGGTTCAAAAATACAAAAATCAGGTTTGAAACTCAAAATGTCAGTTTATGAAACAAAACTCCAAAAATACACATGCAATATGTCTAATAATGCCTGAAGAAATGCATCTTTGAGAGTTTCCCTGAAAAAAAAACATTTGGTACCGTTTGCAAAAACAAAAAGTAATGTTTTACTCAATTTGACAGTAATGTACTTAGAATCCTGAGATAATGCGAATAAAGCAATAAAAATGTATTCCAACATAATTCCTAATCCAAACGTGCAAAATGTCTAAAAATGCCTGTGATATTGAATACATGTGAGTTTTACTAGATACAGTTGTTTTTCTATGGTTTGCAAATACAAAAATGAGGTATTACTCAATATGACTGTATACTGTAACACTCAATATGACAGTTATTTAAACATAACTCCTACACCACACATGGAAAATGGCTAATAATGCCTGAAATAATGCATCTTTGGGAGTTTTACTCGAAACATATGCTTTTTTAAATCTTGCAAATGCAAAAAGTAGTTTTTTACTCAATATGACTATAATGTTCTTAGAATCCTGAGATAATGCGAAAAAAGCAATAAAAATGTATTCAAACATAACTTCTAAACAACACATGCAAAATGGCTAATAATGCCTAGAGATATGTATTTTTGTTAGTAGTACTAGAAAAATGATCTTTTGTAAGGTTTCTAAAGACATAAGCTAGTTTTTTTTTATTCAATATAACAGTGTGACTGTCAACCTAAATATGAAAGGTTTATAATCATAACTCCAAAACCAAACATGAACTTTGTCTAAAAAAGCCTGTAATATTGAATTTATGTGAGTTTGACCTGAATAAGGTATTTTGGAAAGGTTCAAAAATACAAAAATCAGGTTTTACTGGCCTCATATTGGTCAAACTCAAAATGTCAGTTTATGAAACATAACTCCAGAAATACACATGCAATATGTTTAATAATGCCTGAAGAAATGCATCTTTGAGAGTTTCCCTGAAAAAAAACATTTGGTACCGTTTGCAAAAACAAAAAGTAATGTTTTACTCAATTTGACAGTAATGTACTTAGAATACTGAGATAATGCGAATAAAGCAATAAAAATGTATTCCAACATAATTCCTAATCCAAACGTGCAAAGTGTCTAAAAATGCCTGTGATATTGAATACATGTAAGTTTTACTAGATACAGTTGTTTTTCTATGGTTTGCAAATACAAACATGAGGTATTACTCAATATGACTGTATACTGTAACACTCAATATGACAGTTATTTAAACATAACTCCTACACCACACATAGAAAATTGCTAATAATGCCTGAAATAATGCATCTTTGGGAGTTTTACTCGAAACATATGCTTTTTTAAATCTTGCAAATGCAAAAAGTAGTTTTTTACTCAATATGACTATAATGTTCTTAGAATCCTGAGATAATGCGAAAAAAGCAATAAAAATGTATTCAAACATAACTTCTAAACAACACATGCAAAATGGCTAATAATGCCTAGAGATATGTATTTTTGTTAGTAGTACTAGAAAAATGATCTTTTGTAAGGTTTCTAAAGACATAAGCTAGTTTTTTTTTATTCAATATAACAGTGTGACTGTCAACCTAAATATGAAAGGTTTATAATCATAACTCCAAAACCAAACATGAACTTTGTCTAAAAAAGCCTGTAATATTGAATTTATGTGAGTTTGACCTGAATAAGGTATTTTGGAAAGGTTCAAAAATACAAAAATCAGGTTTTACTGGCCTCATATTGGTCAAACTCAAAATGTCAGTTTATGAAACATAACTCCAGAAATACACATGCAATATGTTTAATAATGCCTGAAGAAATGCATCTTTGAGAGTTTCCCTGAAAAAAAACATTTGGTACCGTTTGCAAAAACAAAAAGTAATGTTTTACTCAATTTGACAGTAATGTACTTAGAATACTGAGATAATGCGAATAAAGCAATAAAAATGTATTCCAACATAATTCCTAATCCAAACGTGCAAAGTGTCTAAAAATGCCTGTGATATTGAATACATGTAAGTTTTACTAGATACAGTTGTTTTTCTATGGTTTGCAAATACAAACATGAGGTATTACTCAATATGACTGTATACTGTAACACTCAATATGACAGTTATTTAAACATAACTCCTACACCACACATAGAAAATTGCTAATAATGCCTGAAATAATGCATCTTTGGGAGTTTTACTCGAAACATATGCTTTTTTAAATCTTGCAAATGCAAAAAGTAGTTTTTTACTCAATATGACTATAATGTTCTTAGAATCCTGAGATAATGCGAAAAAAGCAATAAAAATTTATTCAAACATAACTTCTAAACAACACATGCAAAATGGCTAATAATGCCTAGAGATATGTATTTTTGTTAGTAGTACTAGAAAAATGATCTTTTGTAAGGTTTCTACAGACACAAGTTAGTTTTTTTTATTCAATATAACAGTGTGACTGTCAACCTAAATATGAAAGGTTTATAATCCATCCATTTTCCTACCGCTTATTCCCTTTCGGGGTCGCGGGGGGCGCTGGCGCCTATCTCAGCTACAATCGGGCGGAAGGCGGGGTACACCCTGGACAAGTCGCCATCTTATCACAGGACTCCAAAACCAAACATGAACTTTGTCTAAAAAAGCCTGTAATATTGAATTTATGTGAGTTTGACCTGAATCAGGTATTTTGGAAAGGTTCAAAAATACAAAAATCAGGTTTGAAACTCAAAATGTCAGTTTATGAAACAAAACTCCAAAAATACACATGCAATATGTCTAATAATGCCTGAAGAAATGCATCTTTGAGAGTTTCCCTGAAAAAAAAACATTTGGTACCGTTTGCAAAAACAAAAAGTAATGTTTTACTCAATTTGACAGTAATGTACTTAGAATCCTGAGATAATGCGAATAAAGCAATAAAAATGTATTCCAACATAATTCCTAATCCAAACGTGCAAAATGTCTAAAAATGCCTGTGATATTGAATACATGTGAGTTTTACTAGATACAGTTGTTTTTCTATGGTTTGCAAATACAAAAATGAGGTATTACTCAATATGACTGTATACTGTAACACTCAATATGACAGTTATTTAAACATAACTCCTACACCACACATGGAAAATGGCTAATAATGCCTGAAATAATGCATCTTTGGGAGTTTTACTCGAAACATATGCTTTTTTAAATCTTGCAAATGCAAAAAGTAGTTTTTTACTCAATATGACTATAATGTTCTTAGAATCCTGAGATAATGCGAAAAAAGCAATAAAAATGTATTCAAACATAACTTCTAAACAACACATGCAAAATGGCTAATAATGCCTACAGATATGTATTTTTGTTAGTAGTACTAGAAAAATGATCTTTTGTAAGGTTTCTAAAGACACAAGTTAGTTTTTTTATTCAATATAACAGTGTGACTGTCAACCTAAATATGAAAGGTTTATAATCATAACTCCAAAACCAAACATGAACTTTGTCTAAAAAAGCCTGTAATATTGAATTTATGTGAGTTTGACCTGAATCAGGTATTTTGGAAAGGTTCAAAAATACAAAAATCAGGTTTTACTGGCCTCATATAGGTCAAACTCAAAATGTCAGTTTATGAAACATAACTCCAAAAATACACATGCAATATGTCTAATAATGCCTGAAGAAATGCATCTTTGAGAGTTTCCCTGAAAAAAAAACATTTGGTACCGTTTGCAAAAACAAAAAGTAATGTTTTACTCAATTTGACAGTAATGTACTTAGAATCCTGAGATAATGCGAATAAAGCAATAAAAATGTATTCCAACATAATTCCTAATCCAAACGTGCAAAATGTCTAAAAATGCCTGTGATATTGAATACATGTGAGTTTTACTAGATACAGTTGTTTTTCTATGGTTTGCAAATACAAAAATGAGGTATTACTCGATATGACTGTATACTGTAACACTCAATATGACAGTTATTTAAACATAACTCCTACACCACACATGGAAAATGGCTAATAATGCCTGAAATAATGCATCTTTGGGAGTTTTACTCGAAACATATGCTTTTTTAAATCTTGCAAATGCAAAAAGTAGTTTTTTAATCTATATGACTATAATGTTCTTAGAATCCTGAGATAATGCGAAAAAAGCAATAAAAATGTATTCAAACATAACTTCTAAACAACACATGCAAAATGGCTAATAATGCCTAGAGATATGTATTTTTGTTAGTAGTACTAGAAAAATGATCTTTTGTAAGGTTTCTAAAGACATAAGCTAGTTTTTTTTTATTCAATATAACAGTGTGACTGTCAACCTAAATATGAAAGGTTTATAATCATAACTCCAAAACCAAACATGAACTTTGTCTAAAAAAGCCTGTAATATTGAATTTATGTGAGTTTGACCTGAATAAGGTATTTTGGAAAGGTTCAAAAATACAAAAATCAGGTTTTACTGGCCTCATATTGGTCAAACTCAAAATGTCAGTTTATGAAACATAACTCCAGAAATACACATGCAATATGTTTAATAATGCCTGAAGAAATGCATCTTTGAGAGTTTCCCTGAAAAAAAACATTTGGTACCGTTTGCAAAAACAAAAAGTAATGTTTTACTCAATTTGACAGTAATGTACTTAGAATACTGAGATAATGCGAATAAAGCAATAAAAATGTATTCCAACATAATTCCTAATCCAAACGTGCAAAGTGTCTAAAAATGCCTGTGATATTGAATACATGTAAGTTTTACTAGATACAGTTGTTTTTCTATGGTTTGCAAATACAAACATGAGGTATTACTCAATATGACTGTATACTGTAACACTCAATATGACAGTTATTTAAACATAACTCCTACACCACACATAGAAAATTGCTAATAATGCCTGAAATAATGCATCTTTGGGAGTTTTACTCGAAACATATGCTTTTTTAAATCTTGCAAATGCAAAAAGTAGTTTTTTACTCAATATGACTATAATGTTCTTAGAATCCTGAGATAATGCGAAAAAAGCAATAAAAATGTATTCAAACATAACTTCTAAACAACACATGCAAAATGGCTAATAATGCCTAGAGATATGTATTTTTGTTAGTAGTACTAGAAAAATGATCTTTTGTAAGGTTTCTAAAGACATAAGCTAGTTTTTTTTTATTCAATATAACAGTGTGACTGTCAACCTAAATATGAAAGGTTTATAATCATAACTCCAAAACCAAACATGAACTTTGTCTAAAAAAGCCTGTAATATTGAATTTATGTGAGTTTGACCTGAATAAGGTATTTTGGAAAGGTTCAAAAATACAAAAATCAGGTTTTACTGGCCTCATATTGGTCAAACTCAAAATGTCAGTTTATGAAACATAACTCCAGAAATACACATGCAATATGTTTAATAATGCCTGAAGAAATGCATCTTTGAGAGTTTCCCTGAAAAAAAACATTTGGTACCGTTTGCAAAAACAAAAAGTAATGTTTTACTCAATTTGACAGTAATGTACTTAGAATACTGAGATAATGCGAATAAAGCAATAAAAATGTATTCCAACATAATTCCTAATCCAAACGTGCAAAGTGTCTAAAAATGCCTGTGATATTGAATACATGTAAGTTTTACTAGATACAGTTGTTTTTCTATGGTTTGCAAATACAAACATGAGGTATTACTCAATATGACTGTATACTGTAACACTCAATATGACAGTTATTTAAACATAACTCCTACACCACACATAGAAAATTGCTAATAATGCCTGAAATAATGCATCTTTGGGAGTTTTACTCGAAACATATGCTTTTTTAAATCTTGCAAATGCAAAAAGTAGTTTTTTACTCAATATGACTATAATGTTCTTAGAATCCTGAGATAATGCGAAAAAAGCAATAAAAATTTATTCAAACATAACTTCTAAACAACACATGCAAAATGGCTAATAATGCCTAGAGATATGTATTTTTGTTAGTAGTACTAGAAAAATGATCTTTTGTAAGGTTTCTACAGACACAAGTTAGTTTTTTTTATTCAATATAACAGTGTGACTGTCAACCTAAATATGAAAGGTTTATAATCCATCCATTTTCCTACCGCTTATTCCCTTTCGGGGTCGCGGGGGGCGCTGGCGCCTATCTCAGCTACAATCGGGCGGAAGGCGGGGTACACCCTGGACAAGTCGCCATCTTATCACAGGACTCCAAAACCAAACATGAACTTTGTCTAAAAAAGCCTGTAATATTGAATTTATGTGAGTTTGACCTGAATCAGGTATTTTGGAAAGGTTCAAAAATACAAAAATCAGGTTTGAAACTCAAAATGTCAGTTTATGAAACAAAACTCCAAAAATACACATGCAATATGTCTAATAATGCCTGAAGAAATGCATCTTTGAGAGTTTCCCTGAAAAAAAAACATTTGGTACCGTTTGCAAAAACAAAAAGTAATGTTTTACTCAATTTGACAGTAATGTACTTAGAATCCTGAGATAATGCGAATAAAGCAATAAAAATGTATTCCAACATAATTCCTAATCCAAACGTGCAAAATGTCTAAAAATGCCTGTGATATTGAATACATGTGAGTTTTACTAGATACAGTTGTTTTTCTATGGTTTGCAAATACAAAAATGAGGTATTACTCAATATGACTGTATACTGTAACACTCAATATGACAGTTATTTAAACATAACTCCTACACCACACATGGAAAATGGCTAATAATGCCTGAAATAATGCATCTTTGGGAGTTTTACTCGAAACATATGCTTTTTTAAATCTTGCAAATGCAAAAAGTAGTTTTTTACTCAATATGACTATAATGTTCTTAGAATCCTGAGATAATGCGAAAAAAGCAATAAAAATGTATTCAAACATAACTTCTAAACAACACATGCAAAATGGCTAATAATGCCTACAGATATGTATTTTTGTTAGTAGTACTAGAAAAATGATCTTTTGTAAGGTTTCTAAAGACACAAGTTAGTTTTTTTATTCAATATAACAGTGTGACTGTCAACCTAAATATGAAAGGTTTATAATCATAACTCCAAAACCAAACATGAACTTTGTCTAAAAAAGCCTGTAATATTGAATTTATGTGAGTTTGACCTGAATCAGGTATTTTGGAAAGGTTCAAAAATACAAAAATCAGGTTTTACTGGCCTCATATAGGTCAAACTCAAAATGTCAGTTTATGAAACATAACTCCAAAAATACACATGCAATATGTCTAATAATGCCTGAAGAAATGCATCTTTGAGAGTTTCCCTGAAAAAAAAACATTTGGTACCGTTTGCAAAAACAAAAAGTAATGTTTTACTCAATTTGACAGTAATGTACTTAGAATCCTGAGATAATGCGAATAAAGCAATAAAAATGTATTCCAACATAATTCCTAATCCAAACGTGCAAAATGTCTAAAAATGCCTGTGATATTGAATACATGTGAGTTTTACTAGATACAGTTGTTTTTCTATGGTTTGCAAATACAAAAATGAGGTATTACTCGATATGACTGTATACTGTAACACTCAATATGACAGTTATTTAAACATAACTCCTACACCACACATGGAAAATGGCTAATAATGCCTGAAATAATGCATCTTTGGGAGTTTTACTCGAAACATATGCTTTTTTAAATCTTGCAAATGCAAAAAGTAGTTTTTTAATCTATATGACTATAATGTTCTTAGAATCCTGAGATAATGCGAAAAAAACAATAAAAATGTATTCAAACATAACTTCTAAACAACACATGCAAAATGGCTAATAATGCCTAGAGATATGTATTTTTGTTAGTAGTACTAGAAAAATGATCTTTTGTAAGGTTTCTAAAGACACAAGTTAGTTTTTTTATTCAATATAACAGTGTGACTGTCAACCTAAATATGAAAGGTTTATAATCATAACTCCAAAACCAAACATGAACTTTGTCTAAAAAAGCCTGTAATATTGAATTTATGTGAGTTTGACCTGAATCAGGTATTTTGGAAAGGTTCAAAAATACAAAAATCAGGTTTTACTGGCCTCATATTGGTCAAACTCAAAATGTCAGTTTATGAAACATAACTCCAAAAATACACATGCAATATGTCTAATAATGCCTGAAGAAATGCATCTTTGAGAGTTTCCCTGAAAAAAAAACATTTGGTACCGTTTGCAAAAACAAAAAGTAATGTTTTACTCAATTTGACAGTAATGTACTTAGAATCCTGAGATAATGCGAATAAAGCAATAAAAATGTATTCCAACATAATTCCTAATCCAAACGTGCAAAGTGTCTAAAAATGCCTGTGATATTGAATACATTTGAGTTTTACTAGATACAGTTGTTTTTCTATGGTTTGCAAATACAAAAATGAGGTATTACTCAATATGACTGTATACTGTAACACTCAATATGACAGTTATTTAAACATAACTCCTACACCACAAATGGAAAATGGCTAATAATGCCTGAAATAATGCATCTTTGGGAGTTTTACTGGAAACATATGCTTTTTTAAATCTTGCAAATGCAAAAAGTAGTTTTTTACTCAATATGACTATAATGTTCTTAGAATCCTGAGATAATGCGAAAAAAGCAATAAAAATGTATTCAAACATAACTTCTAAACAACACATGCAAAATGGCTAATAATGCCTAGAGATATGTATTTTTGTTAGTAGTACTAGAAAAATGATCTTTTGTAAGGTTTCTACAGACACAAGTTAGTTTTTTTTATTCAATATAACAGTGTGACTGTCAACCTAAATATGAAAGGTTTATAATCATAACTCCAAAACCAAACATGAACTTTGTCTAAAAAAGCCTGTAATATTGAATTTATGTGAGTTTGACCTGAATCAGGTATTTTGGAAAGGTTCAAAAATACAAAAATCAGGTTTTACTGGCCTCATATTGGTCAAACTCAAAATGTCAGTTTATGAAACATAACTCCAAAAATACACATGCAATATGTCTAATAATGCCTGAAGAAATGCATCTTTGAGAGTTTCCCTGAAAAAAAAACATTTGGTACCGTTTGCAAAAACAAAAAGTAATGTTTTACTCAATTTGACAGTAATGTACTTAGAATCCTGAGATAATGCGAATAAAGCAATAAAAATGTATTCCAACATAATTCCTAATCCAAACGTGCAAAATGTCTAAAAATGCCTGTGATATTGAATACATGTGAGTTTTACTAGATACAGTTGTTTTTCTATGGTTTGCAAATACAAAAATGAGGTATTACTCAATATGACTGTATACTGTAACACTCAATATGACAGTTATTTAAACATAACTCCTACACCACACATGGAAAATGGCTAATAATGCCTGAAATAATGCATCTTTGGGAGTTTTACTGGAAACATATGCTTTTTTAAATCTTGCAAATGCAAAAAGTAGTTTTTTACTCAATATGACTATAATGTTCTTAGAATCCTGAGATAATGCGAAAAAAGCAATACAAATGTATTCAAACATAACTTCTAAACAACACATGCAAAATGGCTAATAATGCCTAGAGATATGTATTTTTGTTAGTAGTACTAGAAAAATGATCTTTTGTAAGGTTTCTAAAGACATAAGCTAGTTTTTTTTTATTCAATATAACAGTGTGACTGTCAACCTAAATATGAAAGGTTTATAATCATAACTCCAAAACCAAACATGAACTTTGTCTAAAAAAGCCTGTAATATTGAATTTATGTGAGTTTGACCTGAATAAGGTATTTTGGAAAGGTTCAAAAATACAAAAATCAGGTTTTACTGGCCTCATATTGGTCAAACTCAAAATGTCAGTTTATGAAACATAACTCCAGAAATACACATGCAATATGTTTAATAATGCCTGAAGAAATGCATCTTTGAGAGTTTCCCTGAAAAAAAACATTTGGTACCGTTTGCAAAAACAAAAAGTAATGTTTTACTCAATTTGACAGTAATGTACTTAGAATACTGAGATAATGCGAATAAAGCAATAAAAATGTATTCCAACATAATTCCTAATCCAAACGTGCAAAGTGTCTAAAAATGCCTGTGATATTGAATACATGTAAGTTTTACTAGATACAGTTGTTTTTCTATGGTTTGCAAATACAAACATGAGGTATTACTCAATATGACTGTATACTGTAACACTCAATATGACAGTTATTTAAACATAACTCCTACACCACACATAGAAAATTGCTAATAATGCCTGAAATAATGCATCTTTGGGAGTTTTACTCGAAACATATGCTTTTTTAAATCTTGCAAATGCAAAAAGTAGTTTTTTACTCAATATGACTATAATGTTCTTAGAATCCTGAGATAATGCGAAAAAAGCAATAAAAATGTATTCAAACATAACTTCTAAACAACACATGCAAAATGGCTAATAATGCCTAGAGATATGTATTTTTGTTAGTAGTACTAGAAAAATGATCTTTTGTAAGGTTTCTACAGACACAAGTTAGTTTTTTTTATTCAATATAACAGTGTGACTGTCAACCTAAATATGAAAGGTTTATAATCCATCCATTTTCCTACCGCTTATTCCCTTTCGGGGTCGCGGGGGGCGCTGGCGCCTATCTCAGCTACAATCGGGCGGAAGGCGGGGTACACCCTGGACAAGTCGCCATCTTATCACAGGACTCCAAAACCAAACATGAACTTTGTCTAAAAAAGCCTGTAATATTGAATTTATGTGAGTTTGACCTGAATCAGGTATTTTGGAAAGGTTCAAAAATACAAAAATCAGGTTTGAAACTCAAAATGTCAGTTTATGAAACAAAACTCCAAAAATACACATGCAATATGTCTAATAATGCCTGAAGAAATGCATCTTTGAGAGTTTCCCTGAAAAAAAAACATTTGGTACCGTTTGCAAAAACAAAAAGTAATGTTTTACTCAATTTGACAGTAATGTACTTAGAATCCTGAGATAATGCGAATAAAGCAATAAAAATGTATTCCAACATAATTCCTAATCCAAACGTGCAAAATGTCTAAAAATGCCTGTGATATTGAATACATGTGAGTTTTACTAGATACAGTTGTTTTTCTATGGTTTGCAAATACAAAAATGAGGTATTACTCAATATGACTGTATACTGTAACACTCAATATGACAGTTATTTAAACATAACTCCTACACCACACATGGAAAATGGCTAATAATGCCTGAAATAATGCATCTTTGGGAGTTTTACTCGAAACATATGCTTTTTTAAATCTTGCAAATGCAAAAAGTAGTTTTTTACTCAATATGACTATAATGTTCTTAGAATCCTGAGATAATGCGAAAAAAGCAATAAAAATGTATTCAAACATAACTTCTAAACAACACATGCAAAATGGCTAATAATGCCTACAGATATGTATTTTTGTTAGTAGTACTAGAAAAATGATCTTTTGTAAGGTTTCTAAAGACACAAGTTAGTTTTTTTATTCAATATAACAGTGTGACTGTCAACCTAAATATGAAAGGTTTATAATCATAACTCCAAAACCAAACATGAACTTTGTCTAAAAAAGCCTGTAATATTGAATTTATGTGAGTTTGACCTGAATCAGGTATTTTGGAAAGGTTCAAAAATACAAAAATCAGGTTTTACTGGCGTCATATAGGTCAAACTCAAAATGTCAGTTTATGAAACATAACTCCAAAAATACACATGCAATATGTCTAATAATGCCTGAAGAAATGCATCTTTGAGAGTTTCCCTGAAAAAAAAACATTTGGTACCGTTTGCAAAAACAAAAAGTAATGTTTTACTCAATTTGACAGTAATGTACTTAGAATCCTGAGATAATGCGAATAAAGCAATAAAAATGTATTCCAACATAATTCCTAATCCAAACGTGCAAAATGTCTAAAAATGCCTGTGATATTGAATACATGTGAGTTTTACTAGATACAGTTGTTTTTCTATGGTTTGCAAATATAAAAATGAGGTATTACTCGATATGACTGTATACTGTAACACTCAATATGACAGTTATTTAAACATAACTCCTACACCACACATGGAAAATGGCTAATAATGCCTGAAATAATGCATCTTTGGGAGTTTTACTCGAAACATATGCTTTTTTAAATCTTGCAAATGCAAAAAGTAGTTTTTTAATCTATATGACTATAATGTTCTTAGAATCCTGAGATAATGCGAAAAAAGCAATAAAAATGTATTCAAACATAACTTCTAAACAACACATGCAAAATGGCTAATAATGCCTAGAGATATGTATTTTTGTTAGTAGTACTAGAAAAATGATCTTTTGTAAGGTTTCTAAAGACACAAGTTAGTTTTTTTATTCAATATAACAGTGTGACTGTCAACCTAAATATGAAAGGTTTATAATCATAACTCCAAAACCAAACATGAACTTTGTCTAAAAAAGCCTGTAATATTGAATTTATGTGAGTTTGACCTGAATCAGGTATTTTGGAAAGGTTCAAAAATACAAAAATCAGGTTTTACTGGCCTCATATTGGTCAAACTCAAAATGTCAGTTTATGAAACATAACTCCAAAAATACACATGCAATATGTCTAATAATGCCTGAAGAAATGCATCTTTGAGAGTTTCCCTGAAAAAAAAACATTTGGTACCGTTTGCAAAAACAAAAAGTAATGTTTTACTCAATTTGACAGTAATGTACTTAGAATCCTGAGATAATGCGAATAAAGCAATAAAAATGTATTCCAACATAATTCCTAATCCAAACGTGCAAAGTGTCTAAAAATGCCTGTGATATTGAATACATTTGAGTTTTACTAGATACAGTTGTTTTTCTATGGTTTGCAAATACAAAAATGAGGTATTACTCAATATGACTGTATACTGTAACACTCAATATGACAGTTATTTAAACATAACTCCTACACCACAAATGGAAAATGGCTAATAATGCCTGAAATAATGCATCTTTGGGAGTTTTACTGGAAACATATGCTTTTTTAAATCTTGCAAATGCAAAAAGTAGTTTTTTACTCAATATGACTATAATGTTCTTAGAATCCTGAGATAATGCGAAAAAAGCAATAAAAATGTATTCAAACATAACTTCTAAACAACACATGCAAAATGGCTAATAATGCCTAGAGATATGTATTTTTGTTAGTAGTACTAGAAAAATGATCTTTTGTAAGGTTTCTACAGACACAAGTTAGTTTTTTTTATTCAATATAACAGTGTGACTGTCAACCTAAATATGAAAGGTTTATAATCATAACTCCAAAACCAAACATGAACTTTGTCTAAAAAAGCCTGTAATATTGAATTTATGTGAGTTTGACCTGAATCAGGTATTTTGGAAAGGTTCAAAAATACA
The DNA here is from genome assembly GCF_033978795.1 of Nerophis ophidion. Classification (NCBI taxonomy): domain Eukaryota; kingdom Metazoa; phylum Chordata; class Actinopteri; order Syngnathiformes; family Syngnathidae; genus Nerophis; species Nerophis ophidion. The sequence goes on along the minus strand of NW_026907164.1, from coordinate 52,219 downwards.
AAAATCAGGTTTTACTGGCCTCATATTGGTCAAACTCAAAATGTCAGTTTATGAAACATAACTCCAAAAATACACATGCAATATGTCTAATAATGCCTGAAGAAATGCATCTTTGAGAGTTTCCCTGAAAAAAAAACATTTGGTACCGTTTGCAAAAACAAAAAGTAATGTTTTACTCAATTTGACAGTAATGTACTTAGAATCCTGAGATAATGCGAATAAAGCAATAAAAATGTATTCCAACATAATTCCTAATCCAAACGTGCAAAATGTCTAAAAATGCCTGTGATATTGAATACATGTGAGTTTTACTAGATACAGTTGTTTTTCTATGGTTTGCAAATACAAAAATGAGGTATTACTCAATATGACTGTATACTGTAACACTCAATATGACAGTTATTTAAACATAACTCCTACACCACACATGGAAAATGGCTAATAATGCCTGAAATAATGCATCTTTGGGAGTTTTACTCGAAACATATGCTTTTTTAAATCTTGCAAATGCAAAAAGTAGTTTTTTACTCAATATGACTATAATGTTCTTAGAATCCTGAGATAATGCGAAAAAAGCAATAAAAATGTATTCAAACATAACTTCTAAACAACACATTGAAAATGGCTAATAATGCCCAGAGATATGTATTTTTGTTAGTAGTACTAGAAAAATGATCTTTTGTAAGGTTTCTAAAGACACAAGTTAGTTTTTTTATTCAATATAACAGTGTGACTGTCAACCTAAATATGAAAGGTTTATAATCATAACTCCAAAACCAAACATGAACTTTGTCTAAAAAAGCCTGTAATATTGAATTTATGTGAGTTTGACCTGAATCAGGTATTTTGGAAAGGTTCAAAAATACAAAAATCAGGTTTTACTGGCCTCATATTGGTCAAACTCAAAATGTCAGTTTTTGAAACATAACTCCAGAAATACACATGCAATATGTCTAATAATGCCTGAAGAAATGCATCTTTGAGAGTTTCCCTGAAAAAAAACATTTGGTACCGTTTGCAAAAACAAAAAGTAATGTTTTACTCAATTTGACAGTAATGTACTTAGAATCCTGAGATAATGCGAATAAAGCAATAAAAATGTATTCCAACATAATTCCTAATCCAAACGTGCAAAGTGTCTAAAAATGCCTGTGATATTGAATACATGTAAGTTTTACTAGATACAGTTGTTTTTCTATGGTTTGCAAATACAAACATGAGGTATTACTCAATATGACTGTATACTGTAACACTCAATATGACAGTTATTTAAACATAACTCCTACACCACACATGGAAAATGGCTAATAATGCCTGAAATAATGCATCTTTGGGAGTTTTACTCGAAACATATGCTTTTTTAAATCTTGCAAATGCAAAAAGTAGTTTTTTACTCAATATGACTATAATGTTCTTAGATTCCTGAGATAATGCGAAAAAAGCAATAAAAATGTATTCAAACATAACTTCTAAACAACACATGAAAAATGGCTAATAATGCCTAGAGATATGTATTCTTGTTAGTAGTACTAGAAAAATGATCTTTTGTAAGGTTTCAAAAGACACAAGTTAGTTTTTTTATTCAATATAACAGTGTGACTGTCAACCTAAATATGAAAGGTTTATAATCATAACTCCAAAACCAAACATGAACTTTGTCTAAAAAAGCCTGTAATATTGAATTTATGTGAGTTTGACCTGAATCAGGTATTTTGGAAAGGTTCAAAAATACAAAAATCAGGTTTTACTGGCCTCATATTGGTCAAACTCAAAATGTTAGTTTATGAAACATAACTCCAAAAATACACATGCAATATGTCTAATAATGGCTGAAGAAAAGCATCTTAGAGAGTTTTCCTGAAAAAAAAAAAACATTTGGTACCGTTTGCAAAAACAAAAAGTAATGTTTTACTCAATTTGACAGTAATGTACTTAGAATCCTGTGATAATGCAAATAAAGCAATAAAAATGTATTCCAACATAATTCCTAATCCAAACGTGCAAAGTGTCTAAAAATGCCTGTGATATTGAATACATGTGAGTTTTACTAGATACAGTTGTTTTTCTATGGTTTGCAAATACAAAAATGAGGTATTACTCAATATGACTGTATACTGTAACACTCAATATGACAGTTATTTAAACATAACTCCTACACCACACATGGAAAATGGCTAATAATGCCTGAAATAATGCATCTTTGGGAGTTTTACTCGAAACATATGCTTTTTTAAATCTTGCAAATGCAAAAAGTAGTTTTTTACTCAATATGACTATAATGTTCTTAGAATCCTGAGATAATGCGAAAAAAGCAATAAAAATGTATTCAAACATAACTTCTAAACAACACATGCAAAATGGCTAATAATGCCTAGAGATATGTATTTTTGTTAGTAGTACTAGAAAAATGATCTTTTGTAAGGTTTCTAAAGACACAAGTTAGTTTTTTTATTCAATATAACAGTGTGACTGTCAACCTAAATATGAAAGGTTTATAATCATAACTCCAAAACCAAACATGAACTTTGTCTAAAAAAGCCTGTAATATTGAATTTATGTGAGTTTGACCTGAATAAGGTATTTTGGAAAGGTTCAAAAATACAAAAATCAGGTTTTACTGGCCTCATATTGGTCAAACTCAAAATGTCAGTTTATGAAACATAACTCCAAAAATACACATGCAATATGTCTAATAATGCCTGAAAAAATGCATCTTTGAGAGTTTCCCTGAAAAAAAAACATTTGGTACCGTTTGCAAAAACAAAAAGTAATGTTTTACTCAATTTGACAGTAATGTACTTAGAATAATGAGATAATGCGAATAAAGCAATAAAAATGTATTCCAACATAATTTCTAATCCAAACGTGCAAAGTGTCTAAAAATGCCTGTGATATTGAATACATGTGAGTTTTACTAGATACAGTTGTTTTTCTATGGTTTGCAAATGCAAAAATGAGGTATTACTCAATATGACTGTATACTGTAACACTCAATAGGACAGTTATTTAAACATAACTCCTACACCACACATGGAAAATGGCTAATAATGCCTGAAATAATGCATCTTTGGGAGTTTTACTCGAAACATATGCTTTTTTGAATCTTGCAAATGCAAAAAGTAGTTTTTTACTCAATATGACTATAATGTTCTTAGAATCCTGAGATAATGCGAAAAAAGCAATAAAAATGTATTCAAACATAACTTCTAAACAACACATGCAAAATGGCTAATAATGCCTAGAGATATGTATTTTTGTTAGTAGTACTAGAAAAATGATCTTTTGTAAGGTTTCTAAAGACATAAGCTAGTTTTTTTATTCAATATAACAGTGTGACTGTCAACCTAAATATGAAAGGTTTATAATCATAACTCCAAAACCAAACATGAACTTTGTCTAAAAAAGCCTGTAATATTGAATTTATGTGAGTTTGACCTGAATAAGATATTTTGGAAAGGTTCAAAAATACAAAAATCAGGTTTTACTGGCCTCATATTGGTCAAACTCAAAATGTCAGTTTATGAAACATAACTCCAGAAATACACATGCAATATGTCTAATAATGCCTGAAGAAATGCATCTTTGAGAGTTTCCCTGAAAAAAAACATTTGGTACCGTTTGCAAAAACAAAAAGTAATGTTTTACTCAATTTGACAGTAATGTACTTAGAATACTGAGATAATGCGAATAAAGCAATAAAAATGTATTCCAACATAATTCCTAATCCAAACGTGCAAAGTGTCTAAAAATGCCTGTGATATTGAATACATGTAAGTTTTACTAGATACAGTTGTTTTTCTATGGTTTGCAAATACAAACATGAGGTATTACTCAATATGACTGTATACTGTAACACTCAATATGACAGTTATTTAAACATAACTCCTACACCACACATGGAAAATGGCTAATAATGCCTGAAATAATGCATCTTTGGGAGTTTTACTCGAAACATATGCTTTTTTAAATCTTGCAAATGCAAAAAGTAGTTTTTTACTCAATATGACTATAATGTTCTTAGAATCCTGAGATAATGCGAAAAAAGCAATAAAAATGTATTCAAACATAACTTCTAAACAACACATGCAAAATGGCTAATAATGCCTAGAGATATGTATTTTTGTTAGTAGTACTAGAAAAATGATCTTTTGTAAGGTTTCTAAAGACACAAGTTAGTTTTTTTATTCAATATAACAGTGTGACTGTCAACCTAAATATGAAAGGTTTATAATCATAACTCCAAAACCAAAGATGAACTTTGTCTAAAAAAGCCTGTAATATTGAATTTATGTGAGTTTGACCTGAATCAGGTATTTTGGAAAGGTTCAAAAATACAAAAATCAGGTTTTACTGGCTTCATATTGGTCAAACTCAAAATGTCAGTTTATGAAACATAACTCCAAAAATAAACATGCAATATGTCTAATAATGCCTGAATAAATGCATCTTTGAGAGTTTCCCTGAAAAAAAAACATTTGGTACCGTTTGCAAAAACAAAAAGTAATGTTTTACTCAATTTGACAGTAATGTACTTAGAATCCTGAGATAATGCGAATAAAGCAATAAAAATGTATTCCAACATAATTCCTAATCCAAACGTGCAAAGTGTCTACAAATGCCTGTGATATTGAATACACGTGAGCTTTACTAGATACAGTTGTTTTTCTATGGTTTGCAAATACAAAAATGAGGTATTACTCAATATGACTGTATACTGTAACACTCAATATGACAGTTATTTAAACATAACTCCTACACCACACATGGAAAATGGCTAATAATGCCTGACATACTGCATCTTTGGGAGTTTTACTCGAAACATATGCTTTTTTAAATCTTGCAAATGCAAAAAGTAGTTTTTTACTCAATATGACTATAATGTTCTTAGAATCCTGAGATAATGCGAAAAAGGCAATAAAAATGTATTCAAACATAACTTCTAAACAACACATGCAAAATGGCTAATAATGCCTAGAGATATGTATTTTTGTTAGTAGTACTAGAAAAATGATCTTTTGTAAGGTTTCTAAAGACACAAGTTAGTTTTTTTATTCAATATAACAGTGTGACTGTCAACCTAAATATGAAAGGTTTATAATCATAACTCCAAAACCAAACATGAACTTTGTCTAAAAAAGCCTGTAATATTGAATTTATGTGAGTTTGACCTGAATCAGGTATTTTGGAAAGGTTCAAAAATACAAAAATCAGGTTTTACTGGCCTCATATTGGTCAAACTCAAAATGTCAGTTTATGAAACATAACTCCAAAAATACACATGCAATATGTCTAATAATGCCTGAAGAAATGCATCTTTGAGAGTTTCCCTGAAAAAAAAACATTTGGTACCGTTTGCAAAAAAAAAAAGTAATGTTTTACTCAATTTGTAAGTAATGTACTTAGAATCCTGAGATAATGCGAATAAAGCAATAAAAATGTATTCCAACATAATTCCTAATCCAAACGTGCAAAATGTCTAAAAATGCCTGTGATATTGAATACATGTGAGTTTTACTAGATACAGTTGTTTTTCTATGGTTTGCAAATACAAAAATGAGGTATTACTCGATATGACTGTATACTGTAACACTCAATATGACAGTTATTTAAACATAACTCCTACACCACACATGGAAAATGGCTAATAATGCCTGAAATAATGCATCTTTGGGAGTTTTAGTCGAAACATATGCTTTTTTAAATCTTGCAAATGCAAAAAGTAGTTTTTTACTCAATATGACTATAATGTTCTTAGAATCCTGAGATAATGCGAAAAAAGCAATAAAAATGTATTCAAACATAACTTCTAAACAACACATGCAAAATGGCTAATAATGCCTAGAGATATGTATTTTTGTTAGTAGTACGAGAAAAATGATCTTTTGTAAGGTTTCTAAAGACATAAGCTAGTTTTTTTATTCAATATAACAGTGTGACTGTCAACCTAAATATGAAAGGTTTATAATCATAACTCCAAAACCAAACATGAACTTTGTCTAAAAAAGCCTGTAATATTGAATTTATGTGAGTTTGACCTGAATAAGATATTTTGGAAAGGTTCAAAAATACAAAAATCAGGTTTTACTGGCCTCATATTGGTCAAACTCAAAATGTCAGTTTATGAAACATAACTCCAGAAATACACATGCAATATGTCTAATAATGCCTGAAGAAATGCATCTTTGAGAGTTTCCCTGAAAAAAAACATTTGGTACCGTTTGCAAAAACAAAAAGTAATGTTTTACTCAATTTGACAGTAATGTACTTAGAATACTGAGATAATGCGAATAAAGCAATAAAAATGTATTCCAACATAATTCCTAATCCAAACGTGCAAAGTGTCTAAAAATGCCTGTGATATTGAATACATGTAAGTTTTACTAGATACAGTTGTTTTTCTATGGTTTGCAAATACAAACATGAGGTATTACTCAATATGACTGTATACTGTAACACTCAATATGACAGTTATTTAAACATAACTCCTACACCACACATGGAAAATGGCTAATAATGCCTGAAATAATGCATCTTTGGGAGTTTTACTCGAAACATATGCTTTTTTAAATCTTGCAAATGCAAAAAGTAGTTTTTTACTCAATATGACTATAATGTTCTTAGAATCCTGAGATAATGCGAAAAAAGCAATAAAAATGTATTCAAACATAACTTCTAAACAACACATGCAAAATGGCTAATAATGCCTAGAGATATGTATTTTTGTTAGTAGTACTAGAAAAATGATCTTTTGTAAGGTTTCTAAAGACACAAGTTAGTTTTTTTATTCAATATAACAGTGTGACTGTCAACCTAAATATGAAAGGTTTATAATCATAACTCCAAAACCAAAGATGAACTTTGTCTAAAAAAGCCTGTAATATTGAATTTATGTGAGTTTGACCTGAATCAGGTATTTTGGAAAGGTTCAAAAATACAAAAATCAGGTTTTACTGGCTTCATATTGGTCAAACTCAAAATGTCAGTTTATGAAACATAACTCCAAAAATAAACATGCAATATGTCTAATAATGCCTGAATAAATGCATCTTTGAGAGTTTCCCTGAAAAAAAAACATTTGGTACCGTTTGCAAAAACAAAAAGTAATGTTTTACTCAATTTGACAGTAATGTACTTAGAATCCTGAGATAATGCGAATAAAGCAATAAAAATGTATTCCAACATAATTCCTAATCCAAACGTGCAAAGTGTCTACAAATGCCTGTGATATTGAATACACGTGAGCTTTACTAGATACAGTTGTTTTTCTATGGTTTGCAAATACAAAAATGAGGTATTACTCAATATGACTGTATACTGTAACACTCAATATGACAGTTATTTAAACATAACTCCTACACCACACATGGAAAATGGCTAATAATGCCTGACATACTGCATCTTTGGGAGTTTTACTCGAAACATATGCTTTTTTAAATCTTGCAAATGCAAAAAGTAGTTTTTTACTCAATATGACTATAATGTTCTTAGAATCCTGAGATAATGCGAAAAAGGCAATAAAAATGTATTCAAACATAACTTCTAAACAACACATGCAAAATGGCTAATAATGCCTAGAGATATGTATTTTTGTTAGTAGTACTAGAAAAATGATCTTTTGTAAGGTTTCTAAAGACACAAGTTAGTTTTTTTATTCAATATAACAGTGTGACTGTCAACCTAAATATGAAAGGTTTATAATCATAACTCCAAAACCAAACATGAACTTTGTCTAAAAAAGCCTGTAATATTGAATTTATGTGAGTTTGACCTGAATCAGGTATTTTGGAAAGGTTCAAAAATACAAAAATCAGGTTTTACTGGCCTCATATTGGTCAAACTCAAAATGTCAGTTTATGAAACATAACTCCAAAAATACACATGCAATATGTCTAATAATGCCTGAAGAAATGCATCTTTGAGAGTTTCCCTGAAAAAAAAACATTTGGTACCGTTTGCAAAAAAAAAAAGTAATGTTTTACTCAATTTGTAAGTAATGTACTTAGAATCCTGAGATAATGCGAATAAAGCAATAAAAATGTATTCCAACATAATTCCTAATCCAAACGTGCAAAATGTCTAAAAATGCCTGTGATATTGAATACATGTGAGTTTTACTAGATACAGTTGTTTTTCTATGGTTTGCAAATACAAAAATGAGGTATTACTCAATATGACTGTATACTGTAACACTCAATATGACAGTTATTTAAACATAACTCCTACACCACACACGGAAAATGGCTAATAATGCCTGAAATAATGCATCGTTGGGAGTTTTACTAGAAACATATGCTTTTTTAAATCTTGCAAATGCAAAAAGTAGTTTTTTACTCAATATGACTATAATGTTCTTAGAATCCTGAGATAATGCGAAAAAAGCAATAAAAATGTATTCAAACATAACTTCTAAACAACACATGCAAAATGGCTAATAATGCCTACAGATATGTATTTTTGTTAGTAGTACTAGAAAAATGATCTTTTGTAAGGTTTCTAAAGACACAAGTTAGTTTTTTTATTCAATATAACAGTGTGACTGTCAACCTAAATATGAAAGGTTTATAATCATAACTCCAAAACCAAACATGAACTTTGTCTAAAAAAGCCTGTAATATTGAATTTATGTGAGTTTGACCTGAATCAGGTATTTTGGAAAGGTTCAAAAATACAAAAATCAGGTTTTACTGGCCTCATATAGGTCAAACTCAAAATGTCAGTTTATGAAACATAACTCCAAAAATAAACATGCAATATGTCTAATAATGCCTGAATAAATGCATCTTTGAGAGTTTCCCTGAAAAAAAAACATTTGGTACCGTTTGTAAAACAAAAAGTAATGTTTTACTCAATTTGACAGTAATGTACTTAGAATCCTGAGATAATGCGAATAAAGCAATAAAAATGTATTCCAACATAATTCCTAATCCAAACGTGCAAAGTGTCTACAAATGCCTGTGATATTGAATACACGTGAGTTTTACTAGATACAGTTGTTATTCTATGGTTTGCAAATACAAAAATGAGGTATTACTCAATATGACTGTATACTGTAACACTCAATATGACAGTTATTTAAACATAACTCCTACACCACACATGGAAAATGGCTAATAATGCCTGACATACTGCATCTTTGGGAGTTTTACTCGAAACATATGCTTTTTTAAATCTTGCAAATGCAAAAAGTAGTTTTTTACTCAATATGACTATAATGTTCTTAGAATCCTGAGATAATGCGAAAAAGGCAATAAAAATGTATTCAAACATAACTTCTAAACAACACATGCAAAATGGCTAATAATGCCTAGAGATATGTATTTTTGTTAGTAGTACTAGAAAAATGATCTTTTGTAAGGTTTCTAAAGACACAAGTTAGTTTTTTTATTCAATATAACAGTGTGACTGTCAACCTAAATATGAAAGGTTTATAATCATAACTCCAAAACCAAACATGAACTTTGTCTAAAAAAGCCTGTAATATTGAATTTATGTGAGTTTGACCTGAATCAGGTATTTTGGAAAGGTTCAAAAATACAAAAATCAGGTTTTACTGGCCTCATATTGGTCAAACTCAAAATGTCAGTTTATGAAACATAACTCCAAAAATACACATGCAATATGTCTAATAATGCCTGAAGAAATGCATCTTTGAGAGTTTCCCTGAAAAAAAAACATTTGGTACCGTTTGCAAAAAAAAAAAGTAATGTTTTACTCAATTTGTAAGTAATGTACTTAGAATCCTGAGATAATGCGAATAAAGCAATAAAAATGTATTCCAACATAATTCCTAATCCAAACGTGCAAAATGTCTAAAAATGCCTGTGATATTGAATACATGTGAGTTTTACTACATACAGTTGTTTTTCTATGGTTTGCAAATACAAAAATGAGGTATTACTCAATATGACTGTATACTGTAACACTCAATATGACAGTTATTTAAACATAACTCCTACACCACACACGGAAAATGGCTAATAATGCCTGAAATAATGCATCTTTGGGAGTTTTACTCGAAACATATGCTTTTTTAAATCTTGCAAATGCAAAAAGTAGTTTTTTACTCAATATGACTATAATGTTCTTAGAATCCTGAGATAATGCGAAAAAAGCAATAAAAATGTATTCAAACATAACTTCTAAACAACACATGCAAAATGGCTAATAATGCCTAGAGATATGTATTTTTGTTAGTAGTACTAGAAAAATGATCTTTTGTAAGGTTTCTAAAGACACAAGTTAGTTTTTTTATTCAATATAACAGTGTGACTGTCAACCTAAATATGAAAGGTTTATAATCATAACTCCAAAACCAAACATGAACTTTGTCTAAAAAAGCCTGTAATATTGAATTTATGTGAGTTTGACCTGAATCAGGTATTTTGGAAAGGTTCAAAAATACAAAAATCAGGTTTTACTGGCCTCATATAGGTCAAACTCAAAATGTCAGTTTATGAAACATAACTCCAAAAATACACATGCAATATGTCTAATAATGCCTGAAGAAATGCATCTTTGAGAGTTTCCCTGAAAAAAAAACATTTGGTACCGTTTGCAAAAACAAAAAGTAATGTTTTACTCAATTTGACAGTAATGTACTTAGAATCCTGAGATAATGTGAATAAAGCAATAAAAATGTATTCCAACATAATTCCTAATCCAAACGTGCAAAATGTCTAAAAATGCCTGTGATATTGAATACATGTGAGTTTTACTAGATACAGTTGTTTTTCTATGGTTTGCAAATACAAAAATGAGGTATTACTCGATATGACTGTATACTGTAACACTCAATATGACAGTTATTTAAACATAACTCCTACACCACACATGGAAAATGGCTAATAATGCCTGAAATAATGCATCTTTGGGAGTTTTACTCGAAACATATGCTTTTTTAAATCTTGCAAATGCAAAAAGTAGTTTTTTACTCAATATGACTATAATGTTCTTAGAATCCTGAGATAATGCGAAAAAAGCAATAAAAATGTATTCAAACATAACTTCTAAACAACACATGCAAAATGGCTAATAATGCCTAGAGATATGTATTTTTGTTAGTAGTACTAGAAAAATGATCTTTTGGAAGGTTTCTAAAGACACAAGTTAGTTTTTTTATTCAATATAACAGTGTGACTGTCAACCTAAATATGAAAGGTTTATAATCATAACTCCAAAACCAAACATGAAATTTGTCTAAAAAAGCCTGTAATATTGAATTTATGTGAGTTTGACCTGAATCAGGTATTTTGGAAAGGTTCAAAAATACAAAAATCAGGTTTTACTGGCCTCATATTGGTCAAACTCAAAATGTCAGTTTATGAAACATAACTCCAAAAATACACATGCAATATGTCTAATAATGCCTGAAGAAATGCATCTTTGAGAGTTTCCCTGAAAAAAAAACATTTGGTACCGTTTGCAAAAACAAAAAGTAATGTTTTACTCAATTTGACAGTAATGTACTTAGAATCCTGAGATAATGCGAATAAAGCAATAAAAATGTATTCCAACATAATTCCTAATCCAAACGTGCAAAGTGTCTAAAAATGCCTGTGATTTTGAATACATGTGAGTTTTACTAGATACAGTTGTTTTTCTATGGTTTGCAAATACAAAAATGAGGTATTACTCAATATGACTGTATACTGTAACACTCAATATGACAGTTATTTAAACATAACTCCTACACCACACATGGAAAATGGCTAATAATGCCTGAAATAATGCATCTTTGGGAGTTTTACTGGAAACATATGCTTTTTTAAATCTTGCAAATGCAAAAAGTAGTGTTTTACTCAATATGACTATAATGTTCTTAGAATCCTGAGATAATGCGAAAAAAGCAATAAAAATGTATTCAAACATAACTTCTAAACAACACATGCAAAATGGCTAATAATGCCTAGAGATATGTATTTTTGTTAGTAGTACTAGAAAAATGATCTTTTGTAAGGTTTCTACAGAAACAAGTTAGTTTTTTTATTCAATATAACAGTGTGACTGTCAACCTAAATATGAAAGGTTTATAATCATAACTCCAAAACCAAACATGAACTTTGTCTAAAAAAGCCTGTAATATTGAATTTATGTGAGTTTGACCTGAATCAGGTATTTTGGAAAGGTTCAAAAATACAAAAATCAGGTTTTACTGGCCTCATATTGGTCAAACTCAAAATGTCAGTTTACGAAACATAACTCCAAAAATACACATGCAATATGTCTAATAATGCCTGAAGAAATGCATCTTTGAGAGTTTCCCTGAAAAAAAAACATTTGGTACCGTTTGCAAAAACAAAAAGTAATGTTTTACTCAATTTCACAGTAATGTACTTAGAATCCTGAGATAATGCGAATAAAGCAATAAAAATGTATTCCAACATAATTCCTAATCCAAACGTGCAAAATGTCTAAAAATGCCTGTGATATTGAATATATGTGAGTTTTACTAGATACAGTTGTTTTTCTATGGTTTGCAAATACAAAAATGAGGTATTACTCAATATGACTGTATACTGTAACACTCAATATGACAGTTATTTAAACATAACTCCTACACCACACATGGAAAATGGCTAATAATGCCTGAAATAATGCATCTTTGGGAGTTTTACTCGAAACATATGCTTTTTTAAATCTTGCAAATGCAAAAAGTAGTTTTTTACTCAATATGACTATAATGTTCTTAGAATCCTGAGATAATGCGAAAAAAGCAATAAAAATGTATTCAAACATAACTTCTAAACAACACATGCAAAATGGCTAATAATGCCTAGAGATATGTATTTTTGTTAGTAGTACTAGAAAAATGATCTTTTGTAAGGTTTCTAAAGACACAAGTTAGTTTTTTTATTCAATATAACAGTGTGACTGTCAACCTAAATATGAAAGGTTTATAATCATAACTCCAAAACCAAACATGAACTTTGTCTAAAAAAGCCTGTAATATTGAATTTATGTGAGTTTGACCTGAATCAGGTATTTTGGAAAGGTTCAAAAATACAAAAATCAGGTTTTACTGGCCTCATATTGGTCAAACTCAAAATGTCAGTTTATGAAACATAACTCCAAAAATACACATGCAATATGTCTAATAATGCCTGAAGAAATGCATCTTTGAGAGTTTCCCTGAAAAAAAAAACCATTTGGTACCGTTTGCAAAAACAAAAAGTAATGTTTTACTCAATTTGACAGTAATGTACTTAGAATCCTGAGATAATGCGAATAAAGCAATAAAAATGTATTCCAACATAATTCCTAATCCAAACGTGCAAAATGTCTAAAAATGCCTGTGATATTGAATACATGTGAGTTTTTACTAGATACAGTTGTTTTTCTATGGTTTGCAATACAAAAATGAGGTATTACTCAATATGACTGTATACTGTAACACTCAATATGACAGTTATTTAAACATAACTCCTACACCACACATGGAAAATGGCTAATAATGCCTGAAATAATGCATCTTTGGGAGTTTTACTCGAAACATATGCTTTTTTAAATCTTGCAAATGCAAAAAAGTAGTTTTTTACACAATATGACTATAATGTTCTTAGAATCCTGAGATAATGCGAAAAAAGCAATAAAAATGTATTCAAACATAACTTCTAAACAACACATGCAAAATGGCTAATAATGCCTACAGATATGTATTTTTGTTAGTAGTACTAGAAAAATTATCTTTTGTAAGGTTTCTAAAGACACAAGTTAGTTTTTTTATTCAATATAACAGTGTGACTGTCAACCTAAATATGAAGGTTTATAATCATAACTCCAAAACCAAACATGAACTTTGTCTAAAAAAGCCTGTAATATTGAATTTTATGTGAGTTTGACCTGAATCAGGTATTTTGGAAAGGTTCAAAAATACAAAAATCAGGTTTTACTGGCTTCATATTGGTCAAACTCAAAATGTCAGTTTATGAAACATAACTCCAAAAATAAACATGCAATATGTCTAATAATGCTGAAGAAATGCATCGTTGAGAGTTTCCCTGAAAAAAAAACATTTGGTACCGTTTGCAAAAACAAAAAGTAATGTTTTACTCAATTTGACAGTAATGTACTTAGAATCCTGAGATAATGCGAATAAAGCAATAAAAATGTATTCCAACATAATTCCTAATCCAAACGTGCAAAGTGTCTAAAAATGCCTGTGATATTGAATACATGTGAGTTTTACTAGATACAGTTGTTTTTCTATGGTTTGCAAATACAAAAATGAGGTATTACTCAATGTGACTGTATACTGTAACACTCAATATGACAGTTATTTAAACATAACTCCTACACCACACATGGAAAATGGCTAATAATGCCTGAAATAATGCATCTTTGGGAGTTTTACTGGAAACATATGCTTTTTTAAATCTTGCAAATGCAAAAAGTATTTTTTTTACTCAATATGACTATAATGTTCTTAGAATTCTGAGATAATGCGAAAAAAGCAATAAAAATGTATTCAAACATAACTTCTAAACAACACATGCAAAATGGCTAATATGCCTAGAGATATGTATTTTTGTTAGTAGTACTAGAAAAATGATCTTTTGTAAGGTTTCTACAGACACAAGTTAGTTTTTTTTATTCAATATAACAGTGTGACTGTCAACCTAAATATGAAAGGTTTATAATCATAACTCCAAAACCAAACATGAACTTTGTCTAAAAAAGCCTGTAATATTGAATTTATGTGAGTTTGACCTGAATCAGGTATTTTGGAAAGGTTCAAAAATACAAAAATCAGGTTTTACTGGCCTCATATTGGTCAAACTCAAAATGTCAGTTTATGAAACATAACTCCAAAAATACACATGCAATATGTCTAATAATGCCTGAAGAAATGCATCTTTGAGAGTTTCCCTGAAAAAAAAAACATTTGGTACCGTTTGCAAAAACAAAAAGTAATGTTTTACTCAATTTTGACAGTAATGTACTTAGAATCCTGAGATAATGCGAATAAAGCAATAAAAATGTATTCCAACATAATTCCTAATCCAAACGTGCAAATGTCTAAAAATGCCTGTGATATTGAATACATGTGAGTTTTACTAGATACAGTTGTTTTTTCTATGGTTTGCAAATACAAAAATGAGGTATTACTCAATATGACTGTATACTGTAACACTCAATATGACAGTTATTTAAACATAACTCCTACACCACACATGGAAAATGGCTAATAATGCCTGAAATAATGCATCTTTGGGAGTTTTACTCGAACATATGCTTTTTTAAATCTTGCAAATGCAAAAAGTAGTTTTTTACTCAATATGACTATAATGTTCTTAGAATCCTGAGATAATGCGAAAAAAGCAATAAAAATGTATTCAAACATAACTTCTAAACAACACATGCAAAATGGCTAATAATGCCTAGAGATATGTATTTTTGTTAGTAGTACTAGAAAAATGATCTTTTGTAAGGTTTCTAAAGACACAAGTTAGTTTTTTTTATTCAATATAACAGTGTGACTGTCAACCTAAATATGAAAGGTTTATAATCATAACTCCAAAACCAAACATGAACTTTGTCTAAAAAAGCCTGTAATATTGAATTTATGTGAGGTTTGACCTGAATCAGGTATTTTGGAAAGGTTCAAAAATACAAAAATCAGGTTTTACTGGCCTCATATTGGTCAAACTCAAAATGTCAGTTTATGAAACATAACTCCAAAAATACACATGCAATATGTCTAATAATGCCTGAAGAAATGCATCTTTGAGAGTTTCCCTGAAAAAAAAAACCATTTGGTACCGTTTGCAAAAACAAAAAGTAATGTTTTACTCAATTTGACAGTAATGTACTTAGAATCCTGAGATAATGCGAATAAAGCAATAAAAATGTATTCCAACATAATTCCTAATCCAAACGTGCAAAATGTCTAAAAATGCCCTGTGATATTGAATACATGTGAGTTTTACTAGATACAGTTGTTTTTCTATGGTTTGCAAATACAAAAATGAGGTATTACTCAATATGACTGTATACTGTAACACTCAATATGACAGTTATTTAAACATAACTCCTACACCACACATGGAAAATGGCTAATAATGCCTGAAATAATGCATCTTTGGGAGTTTTACTCGAAACATATGCTTTTTTAAATCTTGCAAATGCAAAAAGTAGTTTTTTTACACAATATGACTATAATGTTCTTAGAATCCTGAGATAATGCGAAAAAAGCAATAAAAATGTATTCAAACATAACTTCTAAACAACACATGCAAAATGGCTAATAATGCCTACAGATATGTATTTTTGTTAGTAGTACTAGAAAAAATATTCTTTTGTAAGGTTTCTAAAGACACAAGTTAGTTTTTTTATTCAATATAACAGTGTGACTGTCAACCTAAATATGAAAGGTTTATAATCATAACTCCAAAACCAAACATGAACTTTGTCTAAAAAAGCCTGTAATATTGAATTTATGTGAGTTTGACCTGAATCAGGTATTTTGGAAAGGTTCAAAAATACAAAAATCAGGTTTTACTGGCTTCATATTGGTCAAACTCAAAATGTCAGTTTATGAAACATAACTCCAAAAATAAACATGCAATATGTCTAATAATGCCTGAATAAATGCATCTTTGAGAGTTTCCCTGAAAAAAAAACATTTGGTACCGTTTGCAAAAACAAAAAGTAATGTTTTACTCAATTTGACAGTAATGTACTTAGAATCCTGAGATAATGCGAATAAAGCAATAAAAATGTATTCAACATAATTCCTAATCCAAACGTGCAAAATGTCTAAAAATGCCTGTGATATTGAATACATGTGAGTTTTACTAGATACAGTTGTTTTTCTATGGTTTGCAAATACAAAAATGAGGTATTACTCATATGACTGTATACTGTAACACTCAATATGACAGTTATTTAAACATAACTCCTACACCACACATGGAAAATGGCTAATAATGCCTGAAATAATGCATCTTTGGGAGTTTTACTCGAAACATATGCTTTTTTAAATCTTGCAAATGCAAAAAGTAGTTTTTTACTCAATATGACTATAATGTTCTTAGAATCCTGAGATAATGCGAAAAAAGCAATAAAAATGTATTCAAACATAACTTCTAAACAACACATGCAAAATGGCTAATAATGCCTAGAGATATGTATTTTTGTTAGTAGTACTAGAAAAAAGATCTTTTGTAAGGTTTCTAAAGACACAAGTTAGTTTTTTTATTCAATATAACAGTGTGACTGTCAACCTAAATATGAAAGGTTTATAATCATAACTCCAAAACCAAACATGAACTTTGTCTAAAAAAGCCTGTAATATTGAATTTATGTGAGTTTGACCTGAATCAGGTATTTTGGAAAGGTTCAAAAATACAAAAATCAGGTTTTACTGGCCTCATATTGGTCAAACTCAAAATGTCAGTTTATGAAACATAACTCCAAAAATACACATGCAATATGTCTAATAATGCCTGAAGAAATGCATCTTTGAGAGTTTCCCTGAAAAAAAAACATTTGGTACCGTTTGCAAAAACAAAAAGTAATGTTTTACTCAATTTGACAGTAATGTACTTAGAATCCTGAGATAATGCGAATAAAGCAATAAAAATGTATTCCAACATAATTCCTAATCCAAACGTGCAAAGTGTCTAAAAATGCCTGTGATATTGAATACATGTGAGTTTTACTAGATACAGTTGTTTTTCTATGGTTTGCAAATACAAAAATGAGGTATTACTCAATGTGACTGTATACTGTAACACTCAATATGACAGTTATTTAAACATAACTCCTACACCACACATGGAAAATGGCTAATAATGCCTGAAATAATGCATCTTTGGGAGTTTTACTCGAAACATATGCTTTTTTAAATCTTGCAAATGCAAAAAGTATTTTTTTACTCAATATGACTATAATGTTCTTAGAATTCTGAGATAATGCGAAAAAAGCAATAAAAATGTATTCAAACATAACTTCTAAACAACACATGCAAAATGGCTAATAATGCCTAGAGATATGTATTTTTGTTAGTAGTACTAGAAAAATGATCTTTTGTAAGGTTTCTACAGACACAAGTTAGTTTTTTTTATTTAATATAACAGTGTGACTGTCAACCTAAATATGAAAGGTTTATAATCATAACTCCAAAACCAAACATGAACTTTGTCTAAAAAAGCCTGTAATATTGAATTTATGTGAGTTTGACCTGAATCAGGTATTTTGGAAAGGTTCAAAAATACAAAAATCAGGTTTTACTGGCCTCATATTGGTCAAACTCAAAATGTCAGTTTATGAAACATAACTCCAAAAATACACATGCAATATGTCTAATAATGCCTGAAGAAATGCATCTTTGAGAGTTTCCCTGAAAAAAAAAACCATTTGGTACCGTTTGCAAAAACAAAAAGTAATGTTTTACTCAATTTGACAGTAATGTACTTAGAATCCTGAGATAATGCGAATAAAGCAATAAAAATGTATTCCAACATAATTCCTAATCCAAACGTGCAAAATGTCTAAAAATGCCTGTGATATTGAATACATGTGAGTTTTACTAGATACAGTTGTTTTTCTATGGTTTGCAAATACAAAAATGAGGTATTACTCAATATGACTGTATACTGTAACACTCAATATGACAGTTATTTAAACATAACTCCTACACCACACATGGAAAATGGCTAATAATGCCTGAAATAATGCATCTTTGGGAGTTTTACTCGAAACATATGCTTTTTTAAATCTTGCAAATGCAAAAAGTAGTTTTTTACTCAATATGACTATAATGTTCTTAGAATCCTGAGATAATGCGAAAAAAGCAATAAAAATGTATTCAAACATAACTTCTAAACAACACATGCAAAATGGCTAATAATGCCTAGAGATATGTATTTTTGTTAGTAGTACTAGAAAAATGATCTTTTGTAAGGTTTCTAAAGACACAAGTTAGTTTTTTTATTCAATATAACAGTGTGACTGTCAACCTAAATATGAAAGGTTTATAATCATAACTCCAAAACCAAACATGAACTTTGTCTAAAAAAGCCTGTAATATTGAATTTATGTGAGTTTGACCTGAATCAGGTATTTTGGAAAGGTTCAAAAATACAAAAATCAGGTTTTACTGGCCTCATATTGGTCAAACTCAAAATGTCGGTTTATGAAACATAACTCCAAAAATACACATGCAATATGTCTAATAATGCCTGAAGAAATGCATCTTTGAGAGTTTCCCTGAAAAAAAAAAAATTGGTACCGTTTGCAAAAAAAAAAAGTAATGTTTTACTCAATTTGTAAGTAATGTACTTAGAATCCTGAGATAATGCGAATAAAGCAATAAAAATGTATTCCAACATAATTCCTAATCCAAACGTGCAAAATGTCTAAAAATGCCTGTGATATTGAATACATGTGAGTTTTACTAGATACAGTTGTTTTTCTATGGTTTGCAAATACAAAAATGAGGTATTACTCAATATGACTGTATACTGTAACACTCAATATGACAGTTATTTAAACATAACTCCTACACCACACATGGAAAATGGCTAATAATGCCTGAAATAATGCATCTTTGGGAGTTTTACTCGAAACATATGCTTTTTTAAATCTTGCAAATGCAAAAAGTAGTTTTTTACACAATATGACTATAATGTTCTTAGAATCCTGAGATAATGCGAAAAAAGCAATAAAAATGTATTCAAACATAACTTCTAAACAACACATGAAAAATGGCTAATAATGCCTACAGATATGTATTTTTGTTAGTAGTACTAGAAAAATGATCTTTTGTAAGGTTTCTACAGACACAAGTTAGTTTTTTTTATTTAATATAACAGTGTGACTGTCAACCTAAATATGAAAGGTTTATAATCATAACTCCAAAACCAAACATGAACTTTGTCTAAAAAAGCCTGTAATATTGAATTTATGTGAGTTTGACCTGAATCAGGTATTTTGGAAAGGTTCAAAAATACAAAAATCAGGTTTTACTGGCCTCATATTGGTCAAACTCAAAATGTCAGTTTATGAAACATAACTCCAAAAATACACATGCAATATGTCTAATAATGCCTGAAGAAATGCATCTTTGAGAGTTTCCCTGAAAAAAAAAACCATTTGGTACCGTTTGCAAAAACAAAAAGTAATGTTTTACTCAATTTGACAGTAATGTACTTAGAATCCTGAGATAATGCGAATAAAGCAATAAAAATGTATTCCAACATAATTCCTAATCCAAACGTGCAAAATGTCTAAAAATGCCTGTGATATTGAATACATGTGAGTTTTACTAGATACAGTTGTTTTTCTATGGTTTGCAAATACAAAAATGAGGTATTACTCAATATGACTGTATACTGTAACACTCAATATGACAGTTATTTAAACATAACTCCTACACCACACATGGAAAATGGCTAATAATGCCTGAAATAATGCATCTTTGGGAGTTTTACTCGAAACATATGCTTTTTTAAATCTTGCAAATGCA
This sequence comes from Nerophis ophidion, assembly GCF_033978795.1. Classification (NCBI taxonomy): domain Eukaryota; kingdom Metazoa; phylum Chordata; class Actinopteri; order Syngnathiformes; family Syngnathidae; genus Nerophis; species Nerophis ophidion. The sequence goes on along the minus strand of NW_026907164.1, from coordinate 31,752 downwards.
AAAAGTAGTTTTTTACTCAATATGACTATAATGTTCTTAGAATCCTGAGATAATGCGAAAAAAGCAATAAAAATGTATTCAAACATAACTTCTAAACAACACATGCAAAATGGCTAATAATGCCTAGAGATATGTATTTTTGTTAGTAGTACTAGAAAAATGATCTTTTGTAAGGTTTCTAAAGACACAAGTTAGTTTTTTTATTCAATATAACAGTGTGACTGTCAACCTAAATATGAAAGGTTTATAATCATAACTCCAAAACCAAACATGAACTTTGTCTAAAAAAGCCTGTAATATTGAATTTATGTGAGTTTGACCTGAATCAGGTATTTTGGAAAGGTTCAAAAATACAAAAATCAGGTTTTACTGGCCTCATATTGGTCAAACTCAAAATGTCGGTTTATGAAACATAACTCCAAAAATACACATGCAATATGTCTAATAATGCCTGAAGAAATGCATCTTTGAGAGTTTCCCTGAAAAAAAAAAAATTGGTACCGTTTGCAAAAAAAAAAAGTAATGTTTTACTCAATTTGTAAGTAATGTACTTAGAATCCTGAGATAATGCGAATAAAGCAATAAAAATGTATTCCAACATAATTCCTAATCCAAACGTGCAAAATGTCTAAAAATGCCTGTGATATTGAATACATGTGAGTTTTACTAGATACAGTTGTTTTTCTATGGTTTGCAAATACAAAAATGAGGTATTACTCAATATGACTGTATACTGTAACACTCAATATGACAGTTATTTAAACATAACTCCTACACCACACATGGAAAATGGCTAATAATGCCTGAAATAATGCATCTTTGGGAGTTTTACTCGAAACATATGCTTTTTTAAATCTTGCAAATGCAAAAAGTAGTTTTTTACACAATATGACTATAATGTTCTTAGAATCCTGAGATAATGCGAAAAAAGCAATAAAAATGTATTCAAACATAACTTCTAAACAACACATGAAAAATGGCTAATAATGCCTACAGATATGTATTTTTGTTAGTAGTACTAGAAAAATGATCTTTTGTAAGGTTTCTAAAGACACAAGTTAGTTTTTTTATTCAATATAACAGTGTGACTGTCAACCTAAATATGAAAGGTTTATAATCATAACTCCAAAACCAAACATGAACTTTGTCTAAAAAAGCCTGTAATATTGAATTTATGTGAGTTTGACCTGAATCAGGTATTTTGGAAAGGTTCAAAAATACAAAAATCAGGTTTTACTGGCTTCATATTGGTCAAACTCAAAATGTCAGTTTATGAAACATAACTCCAAAAATAAACATGCAATATGTCTAATAATGCCTGAATAAATGCATCTTTGAGAGTTTCCCTGAAAAAAAAACATTTGGTACCGTTTGCAAAAACAAAAAGTAATGTTTTACTCAATTTGACAGTAATGTACTTAGAATCCTGAGATAATGCGAATAAAGCAATACAAATGTATTCCAACATAATTCCTAATCCAAACGTGCAAAGTGTCTACAAATGCCTGTGATATTGAATACACGTGAGTTTTACTAGATACAGTTGTTATTCTATGGTTTGCAAATACAAAAATGAGGTATTACTCAATATGACTGTATACTGTAACACTCAATATGACAGTTATTTAAACATAACTCCTACACCACACATGGAAAATAGCTAATAATGCCTGACATAATGCATCTTTGGGAGTTTTACTCGAAACATATGCTTTTTTAAATCTTGCAAATGCAAAAAGTAGTTTTTTACTCAATATGACTATAATGTTCTTAGAATCATGAGATAATGCGAAAAAAGCAATAAAAATGTATTCAAACATAACTTCTAAACAACACATGAAAAATGGCTAATAATGCCTAGAGATATGTATTCTTGTTAGTAGTACTAGAAAAATGATCTTTTGTAAGGTTTCAAAAGACACAAGTTAGTTTTTTTATTCAATATAACAGTGTGACTGTCAACCTAAATATGAAAGGTTTATAATCATAACTCCAAAACCAAACATCAACTTTGTCTAAAAAAGCCTGTAATATTGAATTTATGTGAGTTTGACCTGAATCAGGTATTTTGGAAAGGTTCAAAAATACAAAAATCAGGTTTTACTGGCCTCATATTGGTCAAACTCAAAATGTCAGTTTATGAAACATAACTCCAAAAATACACATGCAATATGTCTAATAATGCCTGAAGAAATGCATCTTAGAGAGTTTTCCTGAAAAAAAAAACATTTGGTACCGTTTGCAAAAACAAAAAGTAATGTTTTACTCAATTTGACAGTAATGTACTTAGAATCCTGTGATAATGCGAATAAAGCAATAAAAATGTATTCCAACATAATTCCTAATCCAAACGTGTAAAGTGTCTAAAAATGCCTGTGATATTGAATACATGTGAGTTTTACTAGATACAGTTGTTTTTCTATGGTTTGCAAATACAAAAATGAGGTATTACTCAATATGACTGTATACTGTAACACTCAATATGACAGTTATTTAAACATAACTCCTACACCACACATGGAAAATGGCTAATAATGCCTGAAATAATGCATCTTTGGGAGTTTTACTCGAAACATATGCTTTTTTAAATCTTGCAAATGCAAAAAGTAGTTTTTTACTCAATATGACTATAATGTTCTTAGAATCCTGAGATAATGCGAAAAAAGCAATAAAAATGTATTCAAACATAACTTCTAAACAACACATGCAAAATGGCTAATAATGCCTAGAGATATGTATTTTTGTTAGTAGTACTAGAAAAATGATCTTTTGTAAGGTTTCTAAAGACACAAGTTAGTTTTTTTATTCAATATAACAGTGTGACTGTCAACCTAAATATGAAAGGTTTATAATCATAACTCCAAAACCAAACATGAACTTTGTCTAAAAAAGCCTGTAATATTGAATTTATGTGAGTTTGACCTGAATCAGGTATTTTGGAAAGGTTCAAAAATACAAAAATCAGGTTTTACTGGCTTCATATTGGTCAAACTCAAAATGTCAGTTTATGAAACATAACTCCAAAAATAAACATGCAATATGTCTAATAATGCCTGAATAAATGCATCTTTGAGAGTTTCCCTGAAAAAAAAACATTTGGTACCGTTTGCAAAAACAAAAAGTAATGTTTTACTCAATTTGACAGTAATGTACTTAGAATCCTGAGATAATGCGAATAAAGCAATAAAAATGTATTCCAACATAATTCCTAATCCAAACGTGCAAAGTGTCTAAAAATGCCTGTGATATTGAATACATGTGAGTTTTACTAGATACAGTTGTTTTTCTATGGTTTGCAAATACAAAAATGAGGTAATTCTAAATAACTGTATACTGTAACACTCAATATGGCAGTTATTTAAACATAACTCCTACACCACACATGGAAAATGGCTAATAATGCCTGACATACTGCATCTTTGGGAGTTTTACTCGAAACATATGCTTTTTTAAATCTTGCAAATGCAAAAAGTAGTTTTTTTACTCAATATGACTATAATGTTCTTAGAATCCTGAGATAATGCGAAAAAGGCAATAAAAATGTATTCAAACATAACTTCTAAACAACACATGCAAAATGGCTAATAATGCCTAGAGATATGTATTTTTGTTAGTAGTACTAGAAAAATGATCTTTTGTAAGGTTTCTAAAGACACAAGTTAGTTTTTTTATTCAATATAACAGTGTGACTGTCAACCTAAATATGAAAGGTTTATAATCATAATTCCAAAACCAAACATGAACTTTGTCTAAAAAAGCCTGTAATATTGAATTTATGTGAGTTTGACCTGAATCAGGTATTTTGGAAAGGTTCAAAAATACAAAAATCAGGTTTTACTGGCCTCATATTGGTCAAACTCAAAATGTCAGTTTATGAAACATAACTCCAAAAATACACATGCAATATGTCTAATAATGCCTGAAGAAATGCATCTTTGAGAGTTTCCCTGAAAAAAAAACATTTGGTACCGTTTGCAAAAACAAAAAGTAATGTTTTACTCAATTTGACAGTAATGTACTTAGAATCCTGAGATAATGCGAATAAAGCAATAAAAATGTATTCCAACATAATTCCTAATCCAAACGTGCAAAATGTCTAAAAATGCCTGTGATATTGAATACATGTGAGTTTTACTAGATACAGTTGTTTTTCTATGGTTTGCAAATACAAAAATGAGGTATTACTCAATATGACTGTATACTGTAACACTCAATATGACAGTTATTTAAACATAACTCCTACACCACACATGGAAAATGGCTAATAATGCCTGAAATAATGCATCTTTGGGAGTTTTACTCGAAACATATGCTTTTTTAAATCTTGCAAATGCAAAAAGTAGTTTTTTACTCAATATGACTATAATGTTCTTAGAATCCTGAGATAATGCGAAAAAAGCAATAAAAATGTATTCAAGCATAACTTCTAAACAACACATGCAAAATGGCTAATAATGCCTAGAGATATGTATTTTTGTTAGTAGTACTAGAAAAATGATCTTTTGTAAGGTTTCTAAAGACACAAGTTAGTTTTTTTATTCAATATAACAGTGTGACTGTCAACCTAAATATGAAAGGTTTATAATCATAACTCCAAAACCAAACATGAACTTTGTCTAAAAAAGCCTGTAATATTGAATTTATGTGAGTTTGACCTGAATCAGGTATTTTGGAAAGGTTCAAAAATACAAAAATCAGGTTTTACTGGCCTCATATTGGTCGAACTCAAAATGTCAGTTTATGAAACATAACTCCAAAAATACACATGCAATATGTCTAATAATGCCTGAAGAAATGCTTCTTTGAGAGTTTCCCTGAAAAAAAAACATTTGGTACCGTTTGCAAAAACAAAAAGTAATGTTTTACTCAATTTGACAGTAATGTACTTAGAATCCTGAGATAATGCGAATAAAGCAATAAAAATGTATTCCAACATAATTCCTAATCCAAACGTGCAAAGTGTCTAAAAATGCCTGTGATATTGAATACATGTGAGTTTTACTAGATACAGTTGTTTTTCTATGGTTTGCAAATACAAAAATGAGGTATTACTCAATATGACTGTATACTGTAACACTCAATATGACAGTTATTTAAACATAACTCCTACACCACACATGGAAAATGGCTAATAATGCCTGAAATAATGCATCTTTGGGAGTTTTACTCGAAACATATGCTTTTTTAAATCTTGCAAATGCAAAAAGTAGTTTTTTACTCAATATGACTATAATGTTCTTAGAATCCTGAGATAATGCGAAAAAAGCAATAAAAATGTATTCAAACATAACTTCTAAACAACACATGCAAAATGGCTAATAATGCCTAGAGATATGTATTTTTGTTAGTAGTACTAGAAAAATGATCTTTTGTAAGGTTTCTAAAGACACAAGTTAGTTTTTTTATTCAATATAACAGTGTGACTGTCAACCTAAATATGAAAGGTTTATAATCATAACTCCAAAACCAAACATGAACTTTGTCTAAAAAAGCCTGTAATATTGAATTTATGTGAGTTTGACCTGAATCAGGTATTTTGGAAAGGTTCAAAAATACAAAAATCAGGTTTTACTGGCCTCATATTGGTCAAACTCAAAATGTCAGTTTATGAAACATAACTCCAAAAATACACATGCAATATGTCTAATAATGCCTGAAGAAATGCTTCTTTGAGAGTTTCCCTGAAAAAAAAACATTTGGTACCGTTTGCAAAAACAAAAAGTAATGTTTTACTCAATTTGACAGTAATGTACTTAGAATCCTGAGATAATGCGAATAAAGCAATAAAAATGTATTCCAACATAATTCCTAATCCAAACGTGCAAAGTGTCTAAAAATGCCTGTGATATTGAATACATGTGAGTTTTACTAGATACAGTTGTTTTTCTATGGTTTGCAAATACAAAAATGAGGTATTACTCAATATGACTGTATACTGTAACACTCAATATGACAGTTATTTAAACATAACTCCTACACCACACATGGAAAATGGCTAATAATGCCTGAAATAATGCATCTTTGGGAGTTTTACTCGAAACATATGCTTTTTTAAATCTTGCAAATGCAAAAAGTAGTTTTTTACTCAATATGACTATAATGTTCTTAGAATCCTGAGATAATGCGAAAAAAGCAATAAAAATGTATTCAAACATAACTTCTAAACAACACATGCAAAATGGCTAATAATGCCTAGAGATATGTATTTTTGTTAGTAGTACTAGAAAAATGATCTTTTGTAAGGTTTCTAAAGACACAAGTTAGTTTTTTTATTCAATATAACAGTGTGACTGTCAACCTAAATATGAAAGGTTTATAATCATAACTCCAAAACCAAACATGAACTTTGTCTAAAAAAGCCTGTAATATTGAATTTATGTGAGTTTGACCTGAATCAGGTATTTTGGAAAGGTTCAAAAATACAAAAATCAGGTTTTACTGGCCTCATATAGGTCAAACTCAAAATGTCAGTTTATGAAACATAACTCCAAAAATACACATGCAATATGTCTAATAATGCCTGAAGAAATGCATCTTTGAGAGTTTCCCTGAAAAAAAAAACATTTGGTACCGTTTGCAAAAACAAAAAGTAATGTTTTACTCAATTTGACAGTAATGTACTTAGAATCCTGAGATAATGCGAATAAAGCAATAAAAATGTATTCCAACATAATTCCTAATCCAAACGTGCAAAATGTCTAAAAATACCTGTGATATTGAATACATGTGAGTTTTACTAGATACAGTTGTTTTTCTATGGTTTGCAAATACAAAAATGAGGTATTACTCAATATGACTGTATACTGTAACACTCAATATGACAGTTATTTAAACATAACTCCTACACCACACATGGAAAATGGCTAATAATGCCTGAAATAATGCATCTTTGGGAGTTTTACTCGAAACATATGCTTTTTTAAATCTTGCAAATGCAAAAAGTAGTTTTTTACACAATATGACTATAATGTTCTTAGAATCCTGAGATAATGCGAAAAAAGCAATAAAAATGTATTCAAACATAACTTCTTAACAACACATGCAAAATGGCTAATAATGCCTAGAGATATGTATTTTTGTTAGTAGTACTAGAAAAATGATCTTTTGTAAGGTTTCTAAAGACACAAGTTAGTTTTTTTATTCAATATAACAGTGTGACTGTCAACCTAAATATGAAAGGTTTATAATCATAACTCCAAAACCAAACATGAACTTTGTCTAAAAAAGCCTGTAATATTGAATTTATGTGAGTTTGACCTGAATCAGGTATTTTGGAAAGGTTCAAAAATACAAAAATCAGGTTTTACTGGCCTCATATTGGTCAAACTCAAAATGTCAGTTTATGAAACATTACTCCAAAAATACACATGCAATATGTCTAATAATGCCTGAAGAAATGCATCTTTGAGAGTTTCCCTGAAAAAAAAAACATTTGGTACCGTTTGCAAAAACAAAAAGTAATGTTTTACTCAATTTGACAGTAATGTACTTAGAATCCTGAGATAATGCGAATAAAGCAATAAAAATGTATTCCAACATAATTCCTAATCCAAACGTGCAAAGTGTCTAAAAATGCCTGTGGTATTGAATACATGTGAGTTTTACTAGATACAGTTGTTTTTCTATGGTTTGCAAATACAAAAATGAGGTATTACTCAATATGACTGTATACTGTAACACTCAATATGACAGTTATTTAAACATAACTCCTACACCACACATGGAAAATGGCTAATAATGCCTGAAATAATGCATCTTTGGGAGTTTTACTCGAAACATATGCTTTTTTAAATCTTGCAAATGCAAAAAGTAGTTTTTTACTCAATATGACTATAATGTTCTTAGAATCCTGAGATAATGCGAAAAAAGCAATAAAAATGTATTCAAACATAACTTCTAAACAACACATGCAAAATGGCTAATAATGCCTAGAGATATGTATTTTTGTTAGTAGTACTAGAAAAATGATCTTTTGTAAGGTTTCTAAAGACACAAGTTAGTTTTTTTATTCAATATAACAGTGTGACTGTCAACCTAAATATGAAAGGTTTATAATCATAACTCCAAAACCAAACATGAACTTTGTCTAAAAAAGCCTGTAATATTGAATTTATGTGAGTTTGACCTGAATCAGGTATTTTGGAAAGGTTCAAAAATACAAAAATCAGGTTTTACTGGCCTCATATTGGTCAAACTCAAAATGTCAGTTTATGAAACATAACTCCAAAAATACACATGCAATATGTCTAATAATGCCTGAAGAAATGCTTCTTTGAGAGTTTCCCTGAAAAAAAAACATTTGGTACCGTTTGCAAAAACAAAAAGTAATGTTTTACTCAATTTGACAGTAATGTACTTAGAATCCTGAGATAATGCGAATAAAGCAATAAAAATGTATTCCAACATAATTCCTAATCCAAACGTGCAAAGTGTCTAAAAATGCCTGTGATATTGAATACATGTGAGTTTTACTAGATACAGTTGTTTTTCTATGGTTTGCAAATACAAAAATGAGGTATTACTCAATATGACTGTATACTGTAACACTCAATATGACAGTTATTTAAACATAACTCCTACACCACACATGGAAAATGGCTAATAATGCCTGAAATAATGCATCTTTGGGAGTTTTACTCGAAACATATGCTTTTTTAAATCTTGCAAATGCAAAAAGTAGTTTTTTACTCAATATGACTATAATGTTCTTAGAATCCTGAGATAATGCGAAAAAAGCAATAAAAATGTATTCAAACATAACTTCTAAACAACACATGCAAAATGGCTAATAATGCCTAGAGATATGTATTTTTGTTAGTAGTACTAGAAAAATGATCTTTTGTAAGGTTTCTAAAGACACAAGTTAGTTTTTTTATTCAATATAACAGTGTGACTGTCAACCTAAATATGAAAGGTTTATAATCATAACTCCAAAACCAAACATGAACTTTGTCTAAAAAAGCCTGTAATATTGAATTTATGTGAGTTTGACCTGAATCAGGTATTTTGGAAAGGTTCAAAAATACAAAAATCAGGTTTTACTGGCCTCATATAGGTCAAACTCAAAATGTCAGTTTATGAAACATAACTCCAAAAATACACATGCAATATGTCTAATAATGCCTGAAGAAATGCATCTTTGAGAGTTTCCCTGAAAAAAAAAACATTTGGTACCGTTTGCAAAAACAAAAAGTAATGTTTTACTCAATTTGACAGTAATGTACTTAGAATCCTGAGATAATGCGAATAAAGCAATAAAAATGTATTCCAACATAATTCCTAATCCAAACGTGCAAAATGTCTAAAAATACCTGTGATATTGAATACATGTGAGTTTTACTAGATACAGTTGTTTTTCTATGGTTTGCAAATACAAAAATGAGGTATTACTCAATATGACTGTATACTGTAACACTCAATATGACAGTTATTTAAACATAACTCCTACACCACACATGGAAAATGGCTAATAATGCCTGAAATAATGCATCTTTGGGAGTTTTACTCGAAACATATGCTTTTTTAAATCTTGCAAATGCAAAAAGTAGTTTTTTACACAATATGACTATAATGTTCTTAGAATCCTGAGATAATGCGAAAAAAGCAATAAAAATGTATTCAAACATAACTTCTTAACAACACATGCAAAATGGCTAATAATGCCTAGAGATATGTATTTTTGTTAGTAGTACTAGAAAAATGATCTTTTGTAAGGTTTCTAAAGACACAAGTTAGTTTTTTTATTCAATATAACAGTGTGACTGTCAACCTAAATATGAAAGGTTTATAATCATAACTCCAAAACCAAACATGAACTTTGTCTAAAAAAGCCTGTAATATTGAATTTATGTGAGTTTGACCTGAATCAGGTATTTTGGAAAGGTTCAAAAATACAAAAATCAGGTTTTACTGGCCTCATATTGGTCAAACTCAAAATGTCAGTTTATGAAACATTACTCCAAAAATACACATGCAATATGTCTAATAATGCCTGAAGAAATGCATCTTTGGGAGTTTCCCTGAAAAAAAAAACATTTGGTACCGTTTGCAAAAACAAAAAGTAATGTTTTACTCAATTTGACAGTAATGTACTTAGAATCCTGAGATAATGCGAATAAAGCAATAAAAATGTATTCCAACATAATTCCTAATCCAAACGTGCAAAGTGTCTAAAAATGCCTGTGGTATTGAATACATGTGAGTTTTACTAGATACAGTTGTTTTTCTATGGTTTGCAAATACAAAAATGAGGTATTACTCAATATGACTGTATACTGTAACACTCAATATGACAGTTATTTAAACATAACTCCTACACCACACATGGAAAATGGCTAATAATGCCTGAAATAATGCATCTTTGGGAGTTTTACTCGAAACATATGCTTTTTTAAATCTTGCAAATGCAAAAAGTAGTTTTTTACTCAATATGACTATAATGTTCTTAGAATCCTGAGATAATGCGAAAAAAGCAATAAAAATGTATTCAAACATAACTTCTAAACAACACATGCAAAATGGCTAATAATGCCTAGAGATATGTATTTTTGTTAGTAGTACTAGAAAAATGATCTTTTGTAAGGTTTCTAAAGACACAAGTTAGTTTTTTTTATTCAATATAACAGTGTGACTGTCAACCTAAATATGAAGGGTTTATAATCATAACTCCAAAACCAAACATGAACTTTGTCTAAAAAAGCCTGTAACATTGAATTTATGTGAGTTTGACCTGAATCAGGTATTTTGGAAAGGTTCAAAAACACAAAAATCAGGTTTTACTGGCCTCATATTGGTCAAACTCAAAATGTCAGTTTATGAAACATAACTCCAAAAATACACATGCAATATGTCTAATAATGTCTGATGAAATGCATCTTTGAGAGTTTTCCTGAAAAAAAAACATTTGGTAGCGTTTGCAAAAACAAAAAGTAATGTTTTACTCAATTTGACAGTAATGTACTTAGAATCCTGAGATAATGCGAATAAAGCAATAAAAATGTATTCCAACATAATTCCTAATCCAAACGTGCAAAATGTCTAAAAATGCCTGTGATATTGAATACATGTGAGTTTTACTAGATACAGTTGTTTTTCTATGGTTTGCAAGTACAAAAATGAGGTATTACTCAATATGACTGTATACTGTAACACTCAATATGACAGTTATTTAAACATAACTCCTACACCACACATGGAAAATGGCTAATAATGCCTGAAATAATGCATCTTTGGGAGTTTTACTCGAAACATATGCTTTTTTAAATCTTGCAAATGCAAAAAGTAGTTTTTTACTCAATATGACTATAATGTTCTTAGAATCCTGAGATAATGCGAAAAAAGCAATAAAAATGTATTCAAACATAACTTCTAAACAACACATGCAAAATGGCTAATAATGCCTAGAGATATGTATTTTTGTTAGTAGTACTAGAAAAATGATCTTTTGTAAGGTTTCTAAAGACACAAGTTAGTTTTTTTATTCAATATAACAGTGTGACTGTCAACCTAAATATGAAAGGTTTATAATCATAACTCCAAAACCAAACATGAACTTTGTCTAAAAAAGCCTGTAATATTGAATTTATGTGAGTTTGACCTGAATCAGGTATTTTGGAAAGGTTCAAAAATACAAAAATCAGGTTTTACTGGCCTCATATTGGTCAAACTCAAAATGTCAGTTTATGAAACATAACTCCAAAAATACACATGCAATATGTCTAATAATGCCTGAAGAAATGCATCTTTGAGAGTTTTCCTGAAAAAAAAAACATTTGGTACCGTTTGCAAAAACAAAAAGTAATGTTTTACTCAATTTGACAGTAATGTACTTAGAATCCTGAGATAATGCGAATAAAGCAATAAAAATGTATTCCAACATAATTCCTAATCCAAACGTGCAAAGTGTCTAAAAATGCCTGTGATATTGAATACATGTGAGTTTTACTAGATACAGTTGTTTTTCTATGGTTTGCAAATACAAAAATGAGGTATTACTCAATATGACTGTATACTGTAACACTCAATAGGACAGTTATTTAAACATAACTCCTACACCACACATGGAAAATGGCTAATAATGCCTGAAATAATGCATCTTTGGGAGTTTTACTGGAAACATATGCTTTTTTAAATCTTGCAAATGCAAAAAGTATTTTTTTACTCAATATGACTATAATGTTCTTAGAATCCTGAGATAATGCGAAAAAAGCAATAAAAATGTATTCAAACATAACTTCTAAACAACACATGCAAAATGGCTAATAATGCCTAGAGATATGTATTTTTGTTAGTAGTACTAAAAAAATGATCTTTTGTAAGGTTTCTAAAGACACAAGTTAGTTTTTTTATTCAATATAACAGTGTGACTGTCAACCTAAATATGAAAGGTTTATAATCATAACTCCAAAACCAAACATGAACTTTGTCTAAAAAAGCCTGTAATATTGAATTTATGTGAGTTAGACCTGAATCAGGTATTTTGGAAAGGTTCAAAAATACAAAAATCAGGTTTTACTGGCCTCATATTGGTCAAACTCAAAATGTCAGTTTATGAAACATAACTCCAAAAATACACATGCAATATGTCTAATAATGCCTGAAGAAATGCTTCTTTGAGAGTTTCCCTGAAAAAAAACCATTTGGTACCGTTTGCAAAAACAAAAAGTAATGTTTTACTCAATTTGACAGTAATGTACTTAGAATCCTGAGATAATGCGAATAAAGCAATAAAAATGTATTCCAACATAATTCCTAATCCAAACGTGCAAAGTGTCTAAAAATGCCTGTGATATTGAATACATGTGAGTTTTACTAGATACAGTTGTTTTTCTATGGTTTGCAAATACAAAAATGAGGTATTACTCAATATGACTGTATACTGTAACACTCAATATGACAGTTATTTAAACATAACTCCTACACCACACATGGAAAATGGCTAATAATGCCTGAAATAATGCATCTTTGGGAGTTTTACTGGAAACATATGCTTTTTTAAATCTTGCAAATGCAAAAAGTAGTTTTTTACTCAATATGACTATAATGTTCTTAGAATCCTGAGATAATGCGAAAAAAGCAATAAAAATGTATTCAAACATAACTTCTAAACAACACATGCAAAATGGCTAATAATGCCTAGAGATATGTATTTTTGTTAGTAGTACTAGAAAAATGATCTTTTGTAAGGTTTCTACAGACACAAGTTAGTTTTTTTATTCAATATAACAGTGTGACTGTCAACCTAAATATGAAAGGTTTATAATCATAACTCCAAAACCAAACATGAACTTTGTCTAAAAAAGCCTGTAATATTGAATTTATGTGAGTTTGACCTGAATCAGGTATTTTGGAAAGGTTCAAAAATACAAAAATCAGGTTTTACTGGCCTCATATTGGTCAAACTCAAAATGTCAGTTTATGAAACATAACTCCAAAAATACACATGCAATATGTCTAATAATGCCTGAAGAAATGCATCTTTGAGAGTTTCCCTGAAAAAAAAACATTTGGTACCGTTTGCAAAAACAAAAAGTAATGTTTTACTCAATTTGACAGTAATGTACTTAGAATCCTGAGATAATGCGAATAAAGTAATAAAAATGTATTCCAACATAATTCCTAATCCAAACGTGCAAAATGTCTAAAAATGCCTGTGATATTGAATACATGTGAGTTTTACTAGATACAGTTGTTTTTCTATGGTTTGCAAATACAAAAATGAGGTATTACTCAATATGACTGTATACTGTAACACTCAATATGACAGTTATTTAAACATAACTCCTACACCACACATGGAAAATGGCTAATAATGCCTGAAATAATGCATCTTTGGGAGTTTTACTGGAAACATATGCTTTTTTAAATCTTGCAAATGCAAAAAGTAGTTTTTTACTCAATATGACTATAATGTTCTTAGAATCCTGAGATAATGCGAAAAAAGCAATAAAAATGTATTCAAGCATAACTTCTAAACAACACATGCAAAATGGCTAATAATGCCTAGAGATATGTATTTTTGTTAGTAGTACTAGAAAAATGATCTTTTGTAAGGTTTCTAAAGACACAAGTTAGTTTTTTTATTCAATATAACAGTGTGACTGTCAACCTAAATATGAAAGGTTTATAATCATAACTCCAAAACCAAACATGAACTTTGTCTAAAAAAGCCTGTAATATTGAATTTATGTGAGTTTGACCTGAATCAGGTATTTTGGAAAGGTTCAAAAATACAAAAATCAGGTTTTACTGGCCTCATATTGGTCAAACTCAAAATGTCAGTTTATGAAACATAACTCCAAAAATACACATGCAATATGTCTAATAATGCCTGAAGAAATGCATCTTTGAGAGTTTCCCTGAAAAAAAAACATTTGGTACCGTTTGCAAAAACAAAAAGTAATGTTTTACTCAATTTGACAGTAATGTACTTAGAATCCTGAGATAATGCGAATAAAGTAATAAAAATGTATTCCAACATAATTCCTAATCCAAACGTGCAAAATGTCTAAAAATGCCTGTGATATTGAATACATGTGAGTTTTACTAGATACAGTTGTTTTTCTATGGTTTGCAAATACAAAAATGAGGTATTACTCAATATGACTGTATACTGTAACACTCAATATGACAGTTATTTAAACATAACTCCTACACCACACATGGAAAATGGCTAATAATGCCTGAAATAATGCATCTTTGGGAGTTTTACTGGAAACATATGCTTTTTTAAATCTTGCAAATGCAAAAAGTAGTTTTTTACTCAATATGACTATAATGTTCTTAGAATCCTGAGATAATGCGAAAAAAGCAATAAAAATGTATTCAACCATAACTTCTAAACAACACATGCAAAATGGCTAATAATGCCTAGAGATATGTATTTTTGTTAGTAGTACTAGAAAAATGATCTTTTGTAAGGTTTCTAAAGACACAAGTTAGTTTTTTTATTCAATATAACAGTGTGACTGTCAACCTAAATATGAAAGGTTTATAATCATAACTCCAAAACCAAACATGAACTTTGTCTAAAAAAAGCCTGTAATATTGAATTTATGTGAGTTTGACCTGAATCAGGTATTTTGGAAAGGTTCAAAAATACAAAAATCAGGTTTTACTGGCCTCATATAGGTCAAACTCAAAATGTCAGTTTATGAAACATAACTCCAAAAATACACATGCAATATGTCTAATAATGCCTGAAGAAATGCTTCTTTGAGAGTTTCCCTGAAAAAAAAACATTTGGTACCGTTTGCAAAAACAAAAAGTAATGTTTTACTCAATTTGACAGTAATGTACTTAGAATCCTGAGATAATGCGAATAAAGCAATAAAAATGTATTCCATATTCCAACATAATTCCTAATCCAAACGTGCAAAGTGTCTAAAAACGCCTGTGATATTGAATACATGTGAGTTTTACTAGATACAGTTGTTTTTCTATGGTTTGCAAATACAAAAATGAGGTATTACTCAATATGACTGTATACTGTAACACTCAATATGACAGTTGTTTAAACATAACTCCTACACCACACATGGAAAATGGCTAATAATGCCTGAAATAATGTATCTTTGGGAGTTTTACTCGAAACATATGCTTTTTTAAATCTTGCAAATGCAAAAAGTAGTTTTTTACTCAATATGACTATAATGTTCTTAGAATCCTGAGATAATGCGAAAAAAGCAATAAAAATGTATTCAAACATAACTTCTAAACAACACATGCAAAATGGCTAATAATGCCTACAGATATGTATTTTTGTTAGTAGTACTAGAAAAATGATCTTTTGTAAGGTTTCTAAAGACACAAGTTAGTTTTTTTATTCAATATAACAGTGTGACTGTCAACCTAAATATGAAAGGTTTATAATCATAACTCCAAAACCAAACATGAACTTTGTCTAAAAAAGCCTGTAATATTGAATTTATGTGAGTTTGACCTGAATCAGGTATTTTGGAAAGGTTCAAAAATACAAAAATCAGGTTTTGCTGGCCTCATATTGGTCAAACTCAAAATGTCAGTTTATGAAACATAACTCCAAAAATACACATGCAATATGTCTAATAATGCCTGAAGAAATGCATCTTTGAGAGTTTCCCTGAAAAAAAAACATTTGGTACCGTTTGCAAAAACAAAAAGTAATGTTTTACTCAATTTGACAGTAATGTACTTAGAATCCTGAGATAATGCGAATAAAGCAATAAAAATGTATTCCAACATAATTCCTAATCCAAACGTGCAAAATGTCTAAAAATACCTGTGATATTGAATACATGTGAGTTTTACTAGATACAGTTGTTTTTCTATGGTTTGCAAATACAAAAATGAGGTATTACTCAATATGACTGTATACTGTAACACTCAATATGACAGTTATTTAAACATAACTCCTACACCACACATGGAAAATGGCTAATAATGCCTGAAATAATGCATCTTTGGGAGTTTTACTCGAAACATATGCTTTTTTAAATCTTGCAAATGCAAAAAGTAGTTTTTTACTCAATATGACTATAATGTTCTTAGAATCCTGAGATAATGCGAAAAAAGCAATAAAAATGTATTCAAACATAACTTCTAAACAACACATGCAAAATGGCTAATAATGCCTAGAGATATGTATTTTTGTTAGTAGTACTAGAAAAATGATCTTTTGTAAGGTTTCTAAAGACACAAGTTAGTTTTTTTATTCAATATAACAGTGTGACTGTCAACCTAAATATGAAAGGTTTATAATCATAACTCCAAAACCAAACATGAACTTTGTCTAAAAAAGCCTGTAATATTGAATTTATGTGAGTTTGACCTGAATCAGGTATTTTGGAAAGGTTCAAAAATACAAAAATCAGGTTTTACTGGCCTCATATTGGTCAAACTCAAAATGTCAGTTTATGAAACATAACTCCAAAAATACACATGCAATATGTCTAATAATGCCTGAAGAAATGCTTCTTTGAGAGTTTCCCTGAAAAAAAAACATTTGGTACCGTTTGCAAAAACAAAAAGTAATGTTTTACTCAATTTGACAGTAATGTACTTAGAATCCTGAGATAATGCGAATAAAGCAATAAAAATGTATTCCAACATAATTCCTAATCCAAACGTGCAAAGTGTCTAAAAATGCCTGTGATATTGAATACATGTGAGTTTTACTAGATACAGTTGTTTTTCTATGGTTTGCAAATACAAAAATGAGGTATTACTCAATATGACTGTATACTGTAACACTCAATATGACAGTTATTTAAACATAACTCCTACACCACACATGGAAAATGGCTAATAATGCCTGAAATAATGCATCTTTGGGAGTTTTACTCGAAACATATGCTTTTTTAAATCTTGCAAATGCAAAAAGTAGTTTTTTACTCAATATGACTATAATGTTCTTAGAATCCTGAGATAATGCGAAAAAAGCAATAAAAATGTATTCAAACATAACTTCTAAACAACACATGCAAAATGGCTAATAATGCCTAGAGATATGTATTTTTGTTAGTAGTACTAGAAAAATGATCTTTTGTAAGGTTTCTAAAGACACAAGTTAGTTTTTTTATTCAATATAACAGTGTGACTGTCAACCTAAATATGAAAGGTTTATAATCATAACTCCAAAACCAAACATGAACTTTGTCTAAAAAAGCCTGTAATATTGAATTTATGTGAGTTTGACCTGAATCAGGTATTTTGGAAAGGTTCAAAAATACAAAAATCAGGTTTTACTGGCCTCATATAGGTCAAACTCAAAATGTCAGTTTATGAAACATAACTCCAAAAATACACATGCAATATGTCTAATAATGCCTGAAGAAATGCATCTTTGAGAGTTTCCCTGAAAAAAAAAACATTTGGTACCGTTTGCAAAAACAAAAAGTAATGTTTTACTCAATTTGACAGTAATGTACTTAGAATCCTGAGATAATGCGAATAAAGCAATAAAAATGTATTCCAACATAATTCCTAATCCAAACGTGCAAAATGTCTAAAAATACCTGTGATATTGAATACATGTGAGTTTTACTAGATACAGTTGTTTTTCTATGGTTTGCAAATACAAAAATGAGGTATTACTCAATATGACTGTATACTGTAACACTCAATATGACAGTTATTTAAACATAACTCCTACACCACACATGGAAAATGGCTAATAATGCCTGAAATAATGCATCTTTGGGAGTTTTACTCGAAACATATGCTTTTTTAAATCTTGCAAATGCAAAAAGTAGTTTTTTACACAATATGACTATAATGTTCTTAGAATCCTGAGATAATGCGAAAAAAGCAATAAAAATGTATTCAAACATAACTTCTTAACAACACATGCAAAATGGCTAATAATGCCTAGAGATATGTATTTTTGTTAGTAGTACTAGAAAAATGATCTTTTGTAAGGTTTCTAAAGACACAAGTTAGTTTTTTTATTCAATATAACAGTGTGACTGTCAACCTAAATATGAAAGGTTTATAATCATAACTCCAAAACCAAACATGAACTTTGTCTAAAAAAGCCTGTAATATTGAATTTATGTGAGTTTGACCTGAATCAGGTATTTTGGAAAGGTTCAAAAATACAAAATTCAGGTTTTACTGGCCTCATATTGGTCAAACTCAAAATGTCAGTTTATGAAACATTACTCCAAAAATACACATGCAATATGTCTAATAATGCCTGAAGAAATGCATCTTTGGGAGTTTCCCTGAAAAAAAAAACATTTGGTACCGTTTGCAAAAACAAAAAGTAATGTTTTACTCAATTTGACAGTAATGTACTTAGAATCCTGAGATAATGCGAATAAAGCAATAAAAATGTATTCCAACATAATTCCTAATCCAAACGTGCAAAGTGTCTAAAAATGCCTGTGGTATTGAATACATGTGAGTTTTACTAGATACAGTTGTTTTTCTATGGTTTGCAAATACAAAAATGAGGTATTACTCAATATGACTGTATACTGTAACACTCAATATGACAGTTATTTAAACATAACTCCTACACCACACATGGAAAATGGCTAATAATGCCTGAAATAATGCATCTTTGGGAGTTTTACTCGAAACATATGCTTTTTTAAATCTTGCAAATGCAAAAAGTAGTTTTTTACTCAATATGACTATAATGTTCTTAGAATCCTGAGATAATGCGAAAAAAACAAAAAAAATGTATTCAAACATAACTTCTAAACAACACATGCAAAATGGCTAATAATGCCTAGAGATATGTATTTTTGTTAGTAGTACTAGAAAAATGATCTTTTGTAAGGTTTCTAAAGACACAAGTTAGTTTTTTTTATTCAATATAACAGTGTGACTGTCAACCTAAATATGAAGGGTTTATAATCATAACTCCAAAACCAAACATGAACTTTGTCTAAAAAAGCCTGTAACATTGAATTTATGTGAGTTTGACCTGAATCAGGTATTTTGGAAAGGTTCAAAAATACAAAAATCAGGTTTTACTGGCCTCATATTGGTCAAACTCAAAATGTCAGTTTATGAAACATAACTCCAAAAATACACATGCAATATGTCTAATAATGTCTGATGAAATGCATCTTTGAGAGTTTTCCTGAAAAAAAAACATTTGGTAGCGTTTGCAAAAACAAAAAGTAATGTTTTACTCAATTTGACAGTAATGTACTTAGAATCCTGAGATAATGCGAATAAAGCAATAAAAATGTATTCCAACATAATTCCTAATCCAAACGTGCAAAATGTCTAAAAATGCCTGTGATATTGAATACATGTGAGTTTTACTAGATACAGTTGTTTTTCTATGGTTTGCAAGTACAAAAATGAGGTATTACTCAATATGACTGTATACTGTAACACTCAATATGACAGTTATTTAAACATAACTCCTACACCACACATGGAAAATGGCTAATAATGCCTGAAATAATGCATCTTTGGGAGTTTTACTCGAAACATATGCTTTTTTAAATCTTGCAAATGCAAAAAGTAGTTTTTTACTCAATATGACTATAATGTTCTTAGAATCCTGAGATAATGCGAAAAAAGCAATAAAAATGTATTCAAACATAACTTCTAAACAACACATGCAAAATGGCTAATAATGCCTAGAGATATGTATTTTTGTTAGTAGTACTAGAAAAATGATCTTTTGTAAGGTTTCTAAAGACACAAGTTAGTTTTTTTATTCAATATAACAGTGTGACTGTCAACCTAAATATGAAAGGTTTATAATCATAACTCCAAAACCAAACATGAACTTTGTCTAAAAAAGCCTGTAATATTGAATTTATGTGAGTTTGACCTGAATCAGGTATTTTGGAAAGGTTCAAAAATACAAAAATCAGGTTTTACTGGCCTCATATTGGTCAAACTCAAAATGTCAGTTTATGAAACATAACTCCAAAAATACACATGCAATATGTCTAATAATGCCTGAAGAAATGCATCTTTGAGAGTTTTCCTGAAAAAAAAAACATTTGGTACCGTTTGCAAAAACAAAAAGTAATGTTTTACTCAATTTGACAGTAATGTACTTAGAATCCTGAGATAATGCGAATAAAGCAATAAAAATGTATTCCAACATAATTCCTAATCCAAACGTGCAAAGTGTCTAAAAATGCCTGTGATATTGAATACATGTGAGTTTTACTAGATACAGTTGTTTTTCTATGGTTTGCAAATACAAAAATGAGGTATTACTCAATATGACTGTATACTGTAACACTCAATAGGACAGTTATTTAAACATAACTCCTACACCACACATGGAAAATGGCTAATAATGCCTGAAATAATGCATCTTTGGGAGTTTTACTGGAAACATATGCTTTTTTAAATCTTGCAAATGCAAAAAGTATTTTTTTACTCAATATGACTATAATGTTCTTAGAATCCTGAGATAATGCGAAAAAAGCAATAAAAATGTATTCAAACATAACTTCTAAACAACACATGCAAAATGGCTAATAATGCCTAGAGATATGTATTTTTGTTAGTAGTACTAAAAAAATGATCTTTTGTAAGGTTTCTAAAGACACAAGTTAGTTTTTTTATTCAATATAACAGTGTGACTGTCAACCTAAATATGAAAGGTTTATAATCATAACTCCAAAACCAAACATGAACTTTGTCTAAAAAAGCCTGTAATATTGAATTTATGTGAGTTAGACCTGAATCAGGTATTTTGGAAAGGTTCAAAAATACAAAAATCAGGTTTTACTGGCCTCATATTGGTCAAACTCAAAATGTCAGTTTATGAAACATAACTCCAAAAATACACATGCAATATGTCTAATAATGCCTGAAGAAATGCTTCTTTGAGAGTTTCCCTGAAAAAAAACCATTTGGTACCGTTTGCAAAAACAAAAAGTAATGTTTTACTCAATTTGACAGTAATGTACTTAGAATCCTGAGATAATGCGAATAAAGCAATAAAAATGTATTCCAACATAATTCCTAATCCAAACGTGCAAAGTGTCTAAAAATGCCTGTGATATTGAATACATGTGAGTTTTACTAGATACAGTTGTTTTTCTATGGTTTGCAAATACAAAAATGAGGTATTACTCAATATGACTGTATACTGTAACACTCAATATGACAGTTATTTAAACATAACTCCTACACCACACATGGAAAATGGCTAATAATGCCTGAAATAATGCATCTTTGGGAGTTTTACTGGAAACATATGCTTTTTTAAATCTTGCAAATGCAAAAAGTAGTTTTTTACTCAATATGACTATAATGTTCTTAGAATCCTGAGATAATGCGAAAAAAGCAATAAAAATGTATTCAAACATAACTTCTAAACAACACATGCAAAATGGCTAATAATGCCTAGAGATATGTATTTTTGTTAGTAGTACTAGAAAAATGATCTTTTGTAAGGTTTCTACAGACACAAGTTAGTTTTTTTATTCAATATAACAGTGTGACTGTCAACCTAAATATGAAAGGTTTATAATCATAACTCCAAAACCAAACATGAACTTTGTCTAAAAAAGCCTGTAATATTGAATTTATGTGAGTTTGACCTGAATCAGGTATTTTGGAAAGGTTCAAAAATACAAAAATCAGGTTTTACTGGCCTCATATTGGTCAAACTCAAAATGTCAGTTTATGAAACATAACTCCAAAAATACACATGCAATATGTCTAATAATGCCTGAAGAAATGCATCTTTGAGAGTTTCCCTGAAAAAAAAACATTTGGTACCGTTTGCAAAAACAAAAAGTAATGTTTTACTCAATTTGACAGTAATGTACTTAGAATCCTGAGATAATGCGAATAAAGTAATAAAAATGTATTCCAACATAATTCCTAATCCAAACGTGCAAAATGTCTAAAAATGCCTGTGATATTGAATACATGTGAGTTTTACTAGATACAGTTGTTTTTCTATGGTTTGCAAATACAAAAATGAGGTATTACTCAATATGACTGTATACTGTAACACTCAATATGACAGTTATTTAAACATAACTCCTACACCACACATGGAAAATGGCTAATAATGCCTGAAATAATGCATCTTTGGGAGTTTTACTGGAAACATATGCTTTTTTAAATCTTGCAAATGCAAAAAGTAGTTTTTTACTCAATATGACTATAATGTTCTTAGAATCCTGAGATAATGCGAAAAAAGCAATAAAAATGTATTCAAGCATAACTTCTAAACAACACATGCAAAATGGCTAATAATGCCTAGAGATATGTATTTTTGTTAGTAGTACTAGAAAAATGATCTTTTGTAAGGTTTCTAAAGACACAAGTTAGTTTTTTTATTCAATATAACAGTGTGACTGTCAACCTAAATATGAAAGGTTTATAATCATAACTCCAAAACCAAACATGAACTTTGTCTAAAAAAGCCTGTAATATTGAATTTATGTGAGTTTGACCTGAATCAGGTATTTTGGAAAGGTTCAAAAATACAAAAATCAGGTTTTACTGGCCTCATATTGGTCAAACTCAAAATGTCAGTTTATGAAACATAACTCCAAAAATACACATGCAATATGTCTAATAATGCCTGAAGAAATGCATCTTTGAGAGTTTCCCTGAAAAAAAAACATTTGGTACCGTTTGCAAAAACAAAAAGTAATGTTTTACTCAATTTGACAGTAATGTACTTAGAATCCTGAGATAATGCGAATAAAGTAATAAAAATGTATTCCAACATAATTCCTAATCCAAACGTGCAAAATGTCTAAAAATGCCTGTGATATTGAATACATGTGAGTTTTACTAGATACAGTTGTTTTTCTATGGTTTGCAAATACAAAAATGAGGTATTACTCAATATGACTGTATACTGTAACACTCAATATGACAGTTATTTAAACATAACTCCTACACCACACATGGAAAATGGCTAATAATGCCTGAAATAATGCATCTTTGGGAGTTTTACTGGAAACATATGCTTTTTTAAATCTTGCAAATGCAAAAAGTAGTTTTTTACTCAATATGACTATAATGTTCTTAGAATCCTGAGATAATGCGAAAAAAGCAATAAAAATGTATTCAACCATAACTTCTAAACAACACATGCAAAATGGCTAATAATGCCTAGAGATATGTATTTTTGTTAGTAGTACTAGAAAAATGATCTTTTGTAAGGTTTCTAAAGACACAAGTTAGTTTTTTTATTCAATATAACAGTGTGACTGTCAACCTAAATATGAAAGGTTTATAATCATAACTCCAAAACCAAACATGAACTTTGTCTAAAAAAAGCCTGTAATATTGAATTTATGTGAGTTTGACCTGAATCAGGTATTTTGGAAAGGTTCAAAAATACAAAAATCAGGTTTTACTGGCCTCATATTGGTCAAACTCAAAATGTCAGTTTATGAAACATAACTCCAAAAATACACATGCAATATGTCTAATAATGCCTGAAGAAATGCTTCTTTGAGAGTTTCCCTGAAAAAAAAACATTTGGTACCGTTTGCAAAAACAAAAAGTAATGTTTTACTCAATTTGACAGTAATGTACTTAGAATCCTGAGATAATGCGAATAAAGCAATAAAAATGTATTCCATATTCCAACATAATTCCTAATCCAAACGTGCAAAGTGTCTAAAAACGCCTGTGATATTGAATACATGTGAGTTTTACTAGATACAGTTGTTTTTCTATGGTTTGCAAATACAAAAATGAGGTATTACTCAATATGACTGTATACTGTAACACTCAATATGACAGTTGTTTAAACATAACTCCTACACCACACATGGAAAATGGCTAATAATGCCTGAAATAATGTATCTTTGGGAGTTTTACTCGAAACATATGCTTTTTTAAATCTTGCAAATGCAAAAAGTAGTTTTTTACTCAATATGACTATAATGTTCTTAGAATCCTGAGATAATGCGAAAAAAGCAATAAAAATGTATTCAAACATAACTTCTAAACAACACATGCAAAATGGCTAATAATGCCTACAGATATGTATTTTTGTTAGTAGTACTAGAAAAATGATCTTTTGTAAGGTTTCTAAAGACACAAGTTAGTTTTTTTATTCAATATAACAGTGTGACTGTCAACCTAAATATGAAAGGTTTATAATCATAACTCCAAAACCAAACATGAACTTTGTCTAAAAAAGCCTGTAATATTGAATTTATGTGAGTTTGACCTGAATCAGGTATTTTGGAAAGGTTCAAAAATACAAAAATCAGGTTTTGCTGGCCTCATATTGGTCAAACTCAAAATGTCAGTTTATGAAACATAACTCCAAAAATACACATGCAATATGTCTAATAATGCCTGAAGAAATGCATCTTTGAGAGTTTCCCTGAAAAAAAAACATTTGGTACCGTTTGCAAAAACAAAAAGTAATGTTTTACTCAATTTGACAGTAATGTACTTAGAATCCTGTAATGCGAATAAAGCAATAAAAATGTATTCCAACATAATTCCTAATCCAAACGTGCAAAATGTCTAAAAATACCTGTGATATTGAATACATGTGAGTTTTACTAGATACAGTTGTTTTTCTATGGTTTGCAAATACAAAAATGAGGTATTACTCAATATGACTGTATACTGTAACACTCAATATGACAGTTATTTAAACATAACTCCTACACCACACATGGAAAATGGCTAATAATGCCTGAAATAATGCATCTTTGGGAGTTTTTACTCGAAACATATGCTTTTTTAAATCTTGCAAATGCAAAAAGTAGTTTTTTACACAATATGACTATAATGTTCTTAGAATCCTGAGATAATGCGAAAAAAAGCAATAAAAATGTATTCAAACATAACTTCTTAACAACACATGCAAAATGGCTAATAATGCCTACAGATATGTATTTTTGTTAGTAGTACTAGAAAAATGATCTTTTGTAAGGTTTCTAAAGACACAAGTTAGTTTTTTTATTCAATATAACAGTGTGACTGTCAACCTAAACATGAAAGGTTTATAATCATAACTCCAAAACCAAACATGAAATTTGTCTAAAAAAGCCTGTAATATTGAATTTATGTGAGTTTGACCTGAATCAGGTATTTTGGAAAGGTTCAAAAATACAAAAATCAGGTTTTACTGGCCTCATATTGGTCAAACTCAAAATGTCAGTTTATGAAACATAACTCCAAAAATACACATGCAATATGTCTAATAATGCCTGAAGAAATGCATCTTTGAGAGTTTTCCTGAAAAAAAAAACATTTTGGTACCGTTTGCAAAAACAAAAAGTAATGTTTTACTCAATTTGACAGTAATGTACTTAGAATCCTGAGATAATGCGAATAAAGCAATAAAAATGTATTCCAACATAATTCCTAATCCAAACGTGCAAAGTGTCTAAAAATGCCTGTGATATTGAATACATGTGAGTTTTACTAGATACAGTTGTTTTTCTATGGTTTGCAAATACAAAAATGAGGTATTACTCAATATGACTGTATACTGTAACACTCAATAGGACAGTTATTTAAACATAACTCCTACACCACACATGGAAATGGCTAATAATGCCTGAAATAATGCATCTTTGGGAGTTTTACTGGAAACGTATGCTTTTTTAAATCTTGCAAATGCAAAAAGTATTTTTTTACTCAATATGACTATAATGTTCTTAGAATCCTGAGATAATGCGAAAAAAAGCAATAAAAATGTATTCAAACATAACTTCTAAACAACACATGCAAAATGGCTAATAATGCCTAGAGATATGTATTTTTGTTAGTAGTACTAGAAAAATGATCTTTTGTAAGGTTTCTACAGACACAAGTTAGTTTTTTTATTCAATATAACAGTGTGACTGTCAACCTAAATATGAAAGGTTTATAATCATAACTCCAAAACCAAACATGAACTTTGTCTAAAAAAGCCTGTAATATTGAATTTATGTGAGTTTGACCTGAATCAGGTATTTTGGAAAGGTTCAAAAATACAAAAATCTGGTTTTACTGGCCTCATATTGGTCAAACTCAAAATGTCAGTTTATGAAACATAACTCCAAAAATACACATGCAATATGTCTAATAATGCCTGAAGAAATGCATCTTTGAGAGTTTCCCTGAAAAAAAAACATTTGGTACCGTTTGCAAAAACAAAAAAGTAATGTTTTACTCAATTTGACAGTAATGTACTTAGAATCCTGAGATAATGCGAATAAAGCAATAAAAATGTATTCCAACATAATTCCTAATCCAAACGTGCAAAATGTCTAAAAAATGCCTGTGATATTGAATACATGTGAGTTTTACTAG
Organism: Nerophis ophidion; assembly: GCF_033978795.1. Classification (NCBI taxonomy): domain Eukaryota; kingdom Metazoa; phylum Chordata; class Actinopteri; order Syngnathiformes; family Syngnathidae; genus Nerophis; species Nerophis ophidion. The sequence goes on along the minus strand of NW_026907164.1, from coordinate 5,043 downwards.
ATACAGTTGTTTTTCTATGGTTTGCAAATACAAAAATGAGGTATTACTCAATATGACTGTATACTGTAACACTCAATATGACAGTTATTTAAACATAACTCCTACACCACACATGGAAAATGGCTAATAATGCCTGAAATAATGCATCTTTGGGAGTTTTACTGGAAACATATGCTTTTTTAAATCTTGCAAATGCAAAAAGTAGTTTTTTTACTCAATATGACTATAATGTTCTTAGAATCCTGAGATAATGCGAAAAAAGCAATAAAAATGTATTCAAGCATAACTTCTAAACAACACATGCAAAATGGCTAATAATGCCTAGAGATATGTATTTTTGTTAGTAGTACTAGAAAAATGATCTTTTGTAAGGTTTCTAAAGACACAAGTTAGTTTTTTTATTCAATATAACAGTGTGACTGTCAACCTAAATATGAAAGGTTTATAATCATAACTCCAAAACCAAACATGAACTTTGTCTAAAAAAGCCTGTAATATTGAATTTATGTGAGTTTGACCTGAATCAGGTATTTTGGAAAGGTTCAAAAATACAAAAATCAGGTTTTACTGGCCTCATATTGGTCAAACTCAAAATGTCAGTTTATGAAACATAACTCCAAAAATACACATGCAATATGTCTAATAATGCCTGAAGAAATGCATCTTTGAGAGTTTCCCTGAAAAAAAAAAACATTTGGTACCGTTTGCAAAAACAAAAAGTAATGTTTTACTCAATTTGACAGTAATGTACTTAGAATCCTGAGATAATGCGAATAAAGCAATAAAAATGTATTCCAACATAATTCCTAATCCAAACGTGCAAAGTGTCTAAAAATGCCTGTGATATTGAATACATGTGAGTTTTACTAGATACAGTTGTTTTTCTATGGTTTGCAAATACAAAAATGAGGTATTACTCAATATGACTGTATACTGTAACACTCAATATGACAGTTATTTAAACATAACTCCTACACCACACATGGAAAATGGCTAATAATGCCTGAAATAATGCATCTTGGGAGTTTTACTGGAAACATATGCTTTTTTAAATCTTGCAAATGCAAAAAGTAGTTTTTTACTCAATATGACTATAATGTTCTTAGAATCCTGAGATAATGCGAAAAAAGCAATAAAAATGTATTCAAACATAACTTCTAAACAACACATGCAAAATGGCTAATAATGCCTAGAGATATGTATTTTTGTTAGTAGTACTAGAAAAATGATCTTTTGTAAGGTTTCTACAGACACAAGTTAGTTTTTTTATTCAATATAACAGTGTGACTGTCAACCTAAATATGAAAGGTTTATAATCATAACTCCAAAACCAAACATGAACTTTGTCTAAAAAAGCCTGTAATATTGAATTTATGTGAGTTTGACCTGAATCAGGTATTTTGGAAAGGTTCAAAAATACAAAAATCAGGTTTTACTGGCCTCATATTGGTCAAACTCAAAATGTCAGTTTATGAAACATAACTCCAAAAATACACATGCAATATGTCTAATAATGCCTGAAGAAATGCATCTTTGAGAGTTTCCCTGAAAAAAAAACATTTGGTACCGTTTGCAAAAACAAAAAGTAATGTTTTACTCAATTTGACAGTAATGTACTTAGAATCCTGAGATAATGCGAATAAAGTAATAAAAATGTATTCCAACATAATTCCTAATCCAAACGTGCAAAATGTCTAAAAATGCCTGTGATATTGAATACATGTGAGTTTTACTAGATACAGTTGTTTTTCTATGGTTTGCAAATACAAAAATGAGGTATTACTCAATATGACTGTATACTGTAACACTCAATATGACAGTTATTTAAACATAACTCCTACACCACACATGGAAAATGGCTAATAATGCCTGAAATAATGCATCTTTGGGAGTTTTACTGGAAACATATGCTTTTTTAAATCTTGCAAATGCAAAAAGTAGTTTTTTACTCAATATGACTATAATGTTCTTAGAATCCTGAGATAATGCGAAAAAAGCAATAAAAATGTATTCAAGCATAACTTCTAAACAACACATGCAAAATGGCTAATAATGCCTAGAGATATGTATTTGTGTTAGTAGTACTAGAAAAATGATCTTTTGTAAGGTTTCTAAAGACACAAGTTAGTTTTTTTATTCAATATAACAGTGTGACTGTCAACCTAAATATGAAAGGTTTATAATCATAACTCCAAAACCAAACATGAACTTTGTCTAAAAAAGCCTGTAATATTGAATTTATGTGAGTTTGACCTGAATCAGGTATTTTGGAAAGGTTCAAAAATACAAAAATCAGGTTTTACTGGCCTCATATTGGTCAAACTCAAAATGTCAGTTTATGAAACATAACTCCAAAAATACACATGCAATATGTCTAATAATGCCTGAAGAAATGCATCTTGAGAGTTTCCCTGAAAAAAAAACATTTGGTACCGTTTGCAAAAACAAAAAGTAATGTTTTACTCAATTTGACAGTAATGTACTTAGAATCCTGAGATAATGCGAATAAAGTAATAAAAATGTATTCCAACATAATTCCTAATCCAAACGTGCAAAATGTCTAAAAATGCCTGTGATATTGAATACATGTGAGTTTTACTAGATACAGTTGTTTTTCTATGGTTTGCAAATACAAAAATGAGGTATTACTCAATATGACTGTATACTGTAACACTCAATATGACAGTTATTTAAACATAACTCCTACACCACACATGGAAAATGGCTAATAATGCCTGAAATAATGCATCTTTGGGAGTTTTACTGGAAACATATGCTTTTTTAAATCTTGCAAATGCAAAAAGTAGTTTTTTTACTCAATATGACTATAATGTTCTTAGAATCCTGAGATAATGCGAAAAAAGCAATAAAAATGTATTCAAGCATAACTTCTAAACAACACATGCAAAATGGCTAATAATGCCTAGAGATATGTATTTTTGTTAGTAGTACTAGAAAAATGATCTTTTGTAAGGTTTCTAAAGACACAAGTTAGTTTTTTTATTCAATATAACAGTGTGACTGTCAACCTAAATATGAAAGGTTTATAATCATAACTCCAAAACCAAACATGAACTTTGTCTAAAAAAGCCTGTGTAATATTGAATTTATGTGAGTTTGACCTGAATCAGGTATTTTGGAAAGGTTCAAAAATACAAAAATCAGGTTTTACTGGCCTCATATTGGTCAAACTCAAAATGTCAGTTTATGAAACATAACTCCAAAAATACACATGCAATATGTCTAATAATGCCTGAAGAAATGCTTCTTTGAGAGTTTCCCTGAAAAAAAACCATTTGGTACCGTTTGCAAAAACAAAAAGTAATGTTTTACTCAATTTGACAGTAATGTACTTAGAATCCTGAGATAATGCGAAATAAAGCAATAAAAATGTATTCCAACATAATTCCTAATCCAAACGTGCAAAGTGTCTAAAAATGCCTGTGATATTGAATACATGTGAGTTTTACTAGATACAGTTGTTTTTCTATGGTTTGCAAATACAAAAATGAGGTATTACTCAATATGACTGTATACTGTAACACTCAATATGACAGTTATTTAAACATACTCCTACACCACACATGGAAAATGGCTAATAATGCCTGAAATAATGCATCTTTGGGGAGTTTTACTGGAAACATATGCTTTTTTAAATCTTGCAAATGCAAAAAGTAGTTTTTTATCTCAATATGACTATAATGTTCTTAGAATCCTGAGATAATGCGAAAAAAGCAATAAAATGTATTCAAACATAACTTCTAAACAACACATGCAAAATGGCTAATAATGCCTAGAGATATGGTATTTTTGTTAGTAGTACTAGAAAAATGATCTTTTGGTAAGGTTTCTACAGACACAAGTTAGTTTTTTTATTCAATATAACAGTGTGACTGTCAACCTAAATATGAAAGGTTTATAATCATAACTCCAAAACCAAACATGAACTTTGTCTAAAAAAGGCCTGTAATATTGAATTTATGTGAGTTTGACCTGAATCAGGTATTTTGGAAAGGTTCAAAAATACAAAAATCAGGTTTTACTGGCCTCATATTGGTCAAACTCAAAATGTCAGTTTATGAAACATAACTCCAAAAATACACATGCAATATGTCTAATAATGCCTGAAGAAATGCATCTTTGAGAGTTTCCCTGAAAAGAAAAACATTTGGTACCGTTTGCAAAAACAAAAAGTAATGGTTTACTCAATTTGACAGTAATGTACTTAGAATCCTGAGATAATGCGAATAAAGTAATAAAAATGTATTCCAACATAATTCCTAATCCAAACGTGCAAAATGTCTAAAAATGCCTGTGATATTGAATACATGTGAGTTTTACTAGATACAGTTGTTTTTCTATGGTTTGCAAATACAAAAATGAGGTATTACTCAATATGACTGTATACTGTAACACTCAATATGACAGTTATTTAAACATAACTCCTACACCACACATGGAAAATGGCTAATAATGCCTGAAAATAATGCATCTTTGGGAGTTTTACTGGAAACATATGCTTTTTTAAATTCTTGCAAATGCAAAAAGTAGTTTTTTACTCAATATGACTATAATGTTCTTAGAATCCTGAGATAATGCGAAAAAAGCAATAAAAATGTATTCAAGCATAACTTCTAAACAACACATGCAAAATGGCTAATAATGCCTAGAGATATGTATTTTTGTTAGTAGTACTAGAAAAAATGATCTTTTGTAAGGTTTCTAAAGACACAAGTTAGTTTTTTTATTCAATATAACAGTGTGACTGTCAACCTAAATATGAAAGGTTTATAATCATAACTCCAAAACCAAACATGAACTTTGTCTAAAAAAGCCTGTAATATTGAATTTATGTGAGTTTGACCTGAATCAGGTATTTTGGAAAGGTTCAAAAATACAAAAATCAGGTTTTACTGGCCTCATATTGGTCAAACTCAAAATGTCAGTTTATGAAACATAACTCCAAAAATACACATGCAATATGTCTAATAATGCCTGAAGAAATGCATCTTTGAGAGTTTCCCTGAAAAAAAAACATTTGGT
>NW_026907163.1:0-95344 GCF_033978795.1 Nerophis ophidion | reverse complement strand
AACCTGATTTTTGTATTTTTGAACCTTTCCAAAATACCTGATTCAGGTCAAACTAACATAAATTCAATATTACAGGCTTTTTTAGACAAAGTTCATGTTTGGTTTTGGAGTTATGATTATAAACCTTTCATGTTTAGGTTGACAGTCACACTGTTATATTGAATAAAAAAAACTAACTTGTGTCTTTAGAAACCTTACAAAAGATCATTTTTCTAGTACTACTAACAAAAATACATATATCTAGGCATTATTAGCCATTTTGCATGTGTTGTTTAGAAGTTATGTTTGAATACATTTTTATTGCTTTTTTCGCATTATCTCTGGATTCTAAGAACATTATAGTCATATTGAGTAAAAAAGTACTTTTTGCATTTGCAAGATTTAAAAAAGCATATGTTTCGAGTAAAACTCCCAAAGATGCATTATTTCAGGCATTATTAGCCATTTTCCATGTGTGGTGTAGGAGTTATGTTTAAATAACTGTCATATTGAGTGTTACAGTATACAGTCATATTGAGTAATACCTCATTTTTGTATTTGCAAACCATAGAAAAATAACTGTATCTAGTAAAACTCACATGTATTCAATATCACAGGCATTTTTAGACACTTTGCACGTTTGGATTAAGAATTATGTTGGAATACATTTTTATTGCTTTATTCGCATTATCTCAGGATTCTAAGTACATTACTGTCAAATTGAGTAAAACATTACTTTTTGTTTTTGCAAACGGTACCAAATGTTTTTTTTTCAGGGAAACACTCAAAGATGCATTTCTTCAGGCATTATTAGACATATTGCATGTGTATTTTTGGAGTTATGTTTCATAAACTGACATTTTGAGTTTGACCAATATGAGGCCAGTAAAACCTGATTTTTGTATTTTTGAACCTTTCCAAAATACCTGATTCAGGTCAAACTCACATAAATTCAATATTACAGGCTTTTTTAGACAAAGTTCATGTTTGGTTTTGGAGTTATGATTATAAACCTTTCATGTTTAGGTTGACAGTCACACTGTTATATTGAATAAAAAAACTAACTTGTGTCTTTAGAAACCTTACAAAAGATCATTTTTCTAGTACTACTAACAAAAATACATATCTGTAGGCATTATTAGCCATTTTGCATGTGTTGTTTAGAAGTTATGTTTGAATACATTTTTATTGCTTTTTTCGCATTATCTCAGGATTCTAAGAACATTATAGTCATATTGAGTAAAAAAGTACTTTTTGCATTTGCAAGATTTAAAAAAGCATATGTTTCGAGTAAAACTCCCAAAGATGCATTATTTCAGGCATTATTAGCCATTTTCCATGTGTGGTGTAGGAGTTATGTTTAAATAACTGTCATATTGAGTGTTACAGTATACAGTCATATTGAGTAATACCTCATTTTTGTATTTGCAAACCATAGAAAAACAACTGTATCTAGTAAAAGTCACATGTATTCAATATCACAGGCATTTTTAGACACTTTGCACGTTTGGATTAGGAATTATGTTGGAATACATTTTTATTGCTTTATTCGCATTATCTCAGGATTCTAAGTACATTACTGTCAAATTGAGTAAAACATTACTTTTTGTTTTTGCAAACGGTACCAAATGTTTTTTTTTTCAGGGAAACACTCAAAGATGCATTTCTTCAGGCATTATTAGACATATTGCATGTGTATTTTTGGAGTTATGTTTCATAAACTGACATTTTGAGTTTGACCAATATGAGGCCAGTAAAACCTGATTTTTGTATTTTTGAACCTTTCCAAAATACCTGATTCAGGTCAAACTCACATAAATTCAATATTACGGGCTTTTTTAGACAAAGTTCATGTTTGGTTTTGGAGTTATGATTATAAACCTTTCATGTTTAGGTTGACAGTCACACTGTTATATTGAATAAAAAAACTAACTTGTGTCTTTAGAAACCTTACAAAAGATCATTTTTCTAGTACTACTAACAAAAATACATATCTCTAGGCATTATTAGCCATTTTGCATGTGTTGTTTAGAAGTTATGTTTGAATACATTTTTATTGCTTTTTTCGCATTATCTCAGGATTCTAAGAACATTATAGTCATATTGAGTAAAAAACTACTTTTTGCATTTGCAAGATTTAAAAAAGCATATGTTTCGAGTAAAACTCCCAAAGATGCATTATTTCAGGCATTATTAGCCATTTTCCATGTGTGGTGTAGGAGTTATGTTTAAATAACTGTCATATTGAGTGTTACAGTATACAGTCATATTGAGTAATACCTCATTTTTGTATTTGCAAACCATAGAAAAACAACTTTATCTAGTAAAACTCACATGTATTCAATATCACAGGCATTTTTAGACACTTTGCACGTTTGGATTAGGAATTATGTTGGAATACATTTTTATTGCTTTATTCGCATTATCTCAGGATTCTAAGTACATTACTGTCAAATTGAGTAAAACATTACTTTTTGTTTTTGCAAACGGTACCAAATGTTTTTTTTTCAGGGGAACTCTCAAAGATGCATTTCTTCAGGCATTATTAGACACATTATATGTGTATTTTTGGAGTTATGTTTCATAAACTGACATTTTGAATTTGACCAATATGAGGCGAGTAAAACCTGATTTTTGTATTTTTGAACCTTTCCAAAATACCTGATTCAGGTCAAACTAACATAAATTCAATATTAGAGGCTTTTTTAGACAAAGTTCATGTTTGGTTTTGGAGTTATGATTATAAACCTTTCATGTTTAGGTTGACAGTCAAACTGTTATATTGAATAAAAAAACTAACTTGTGTCTTTAGAAACCTTACAAAAGATCATTTTTCTAGTACTACTAACAAAAATACATATCTCTAGGCATTATTAGCCATTTTGCATGTGTTGTTTAGAAGTTATGTTTGAATACATTTTTATTGCTTTTTTCGCATTATCTCAGGATTCTAAGAACATTATAGTCATATTGAGTAAAAAACTACTTTTTGCATTTGCAAGATTTAAAAAAGCATATGTTTCGAGTAAAACTCCCAAAGATGCATTATTTCAGGCATTATTAGCCATTTTCCATGTGTGGTGTAGGAGTTATGTTTAAATAACTGTCATATTGAGTGTTACAGTATACAGTCATATTGAGTAATACCTCATTTTTGTATTTGCAAACCATAGAAAAACAACTGTATCTAGTAAAACTCACATGTATTCAATATCACAGGCATTTTTAGACACTTTGCACTTTTGGATTAGGAATTATGTTGGAATACATTTTTATTGCTTTATTCGCATTATATCAGGATTCTAAGTACATAACTGTCAAATTGAGTAAAACATTACTTTTTGTTTTTGCAAACGGTACCAAATGTTTTTTTTTTCAGGAAAACTCTCAAAGATGCATTTCTTCAGGCATTATTAGACATATTGCATGTGTATTTTTGGAGTTATGTTTCATAAACTGACATTTTGAGTTTGACCAATATGAGGCCAGTAAAACCTGATTTTTGTATTTTTGAACCTTTCCAAAATACCTGATTCAGGTCAAACTCACATAAATTCAATATTACAGGCTTTTTTAGACAAAGTTCATGTTTGGTTTTGGAGTTATGATTATAAACCTTTCATATTTAGGTTGACAGTCACTCTGTTATATTGAATAAAAAAACTAATTTGTGTCTTTAGAAACCTTACAAAAGATAATTTTTCTAGTACTACTAACAAAAATACATATCTCTAGGCATTATTAGCCATTTTGCATGTGTTGTTTAGAAGTTATGTTTGAATACATTTTTATTGCTTTTTTCGCATTATCTCAGGATTCTAAGAACATTATAGTCATATTGAGTAAAAAACTACTTTTTGCATTTGCAAGATTTAAAAAAGCATATGTTTCGAGTAAAACTCCCAAAGATGCATTATTTCAGGCATTATTAGCCATTTTCCATGTGTGGTGTAGGAGTTATGTTTAAATAACTGTCATATTGAGTGTTACAGTATACAGTCATATTGAGTAATACCTCATTTTTGTATTTGCAAACCATAGAAAAACAACTGTATCTAGTAAAACTCACATGTATTCAATATCACAGGCATTTTTAGACACGTTGCACTTTTGGATTAGGAATTATGTTGGAATACATTTTTATTGCTTTATTCGCATTATATCAGGATTCTAAGTACATAACTGTCAAATTGAGTAAAACATTACTTTTTGTTTTTGCAAACGGTACCAAATGTTTTTTTTTTCAGGAAAACTCTCAAAGATGCATTTCTTCAGGCATTATTAGACATATTGCATGTGTATTTTTGGAGTTATGTTTCATAAACTGACATTTTGAGTTTGACCAATATGAGGCCAGTAAAACCTGATTTTTGTATTTTTGAACCTTTCCAAAATACCTGATTCAGGTCAAACTCACATAAATTCAATATTACAGGCTTTTTTAGACAAATTTCATGTTTGGTTTTGGAGTTATGATTATAAACCTTTCATATTTAGGTTGACAGTCACACTGTTATATTGAATAAAAAAACTAACTTGTGTCTTTAGAAACCTTACAAAAGATCATTTTTCTAGTACTACTAACAAAAATACATATCTCTAGGCATTATTAGCCATTTTGCATGTGTTGTTTAGAAGTTATGTTTGAATACATTTTTATTGCTTTTTTCGCATTATCTCAGGATTCTAAGAACATTATAGTCATATTGAGTAAAAAACTACTTTTTGCATTTGCAAGATTTAAAAAAGCATATGTTTCGTGTGAAACTCCCAAAGATGCATTATTTCAGGCATTATTAGCCATTTTCCATGTGTGGTGTAGGAGTTATGTTTAAATAACTGTCATATTGAGTGTTACAGTATACAGTCATATTGAGTAATACCTCATTTTTGTATTTGCAAACCATAGAAAAACAACTGTATCTAGTAAAACTCACATGTATTCAATATCACAGGCATTTTTAGACACTTTGCACGTTTGGATTAGGAATTATGTTGGAATACATTTTTATTGCTTTATTCGCATTATCTCAGGATTCTAAGTACATTACTGTCAAATTGAGTAAAACATTACTTTTTGTTTTTGCAAACGGTACCAAATGTTTTTTTTTCAGGGAAACTCTCAAAGATGCATTTCTTCAGGCATTATTAGACATATTGCATGTGTATTTTTGGAGTTATGTTTCATAAACTGACATTTTGAGTTTGACCAATATGAGGCCAGTAAAACCTGATTTTTGTATTTTGAACCTTTCCAAAATACCTGATTCAGGTCAAACTCACATAAATTCAATATTACAGGCTTTTTTAGACAAAGTTCATGTTTGGTTTTGGAGTTATGATTATAAACCTTTCATATTTAGGTTGACAGTCACTCTGTTATATTGAATAAAAAAACTAACTTGTGTCTTTAGAAACCTTACAAAAGATCTTTTTTCTAGTACTACTAACAAAAATACATATATGTAGGCATTATTAGCCATTTTGCATGTGTTGTTTAGAAGTTATGTTTGAATACATTTTTATTGCTTTTTTCGCATTATCTCAGGATTCTAAGAACATTATAGTCATATTGAGTAAAAAACTACTTTTTGCATTTGCAAGATTTAAAAAAGCATATGTTTCGAGTAAAACTCCCAAAGATGCATTATTTCAGGAATTATTAGCCATTTTCCATGTGTGGTGTAGGAGTTATGTTTAAATAACTGTCATATTGAGTGTTACAGTATACAGTCATATTGAGTAATACCTCAATTTTGTATTTGCAAACCATAGAAAAACAACTGTATCTAGTAAAATCACATGTATTCAATATCACAGGCATTTTTAGACACTTTGCACGTTTGGATTAGGAATTATGTTGGAATACATTTTTATTGCTTTATTCGCATTATCTCAGGATTCTAAGTACATAACTGTCAAATTGAGTAAAACATTACTTTTTGTTTTTGCAAACGGTACCAAATGTTTTTTTTTCAGGAAAACTCTCAAAGATGCATATCTTCAGGCATTATTAGACATATTGCATGTGTATTTTTGGAGTTATGTTTCATAAACTGACATTTTGAGTTTGACCAATATGAGGCCAGTAAAACCTGATTTTTGTATTTTTGAACCTTTCCAAAATACCTGATTCAGGTCAAACTCACATAAATTCAATATTACAGGCTTTTTTAGACAAAGTTCATGTTTGGTTTTGGATTTATGATTATAAACCTTTCATGTTTAGGTTGACAGTCACACTGTTATATTGAATAAAAAAACTAACTTGTGTCTTTAGAAACCTTACAAAAGATCATTTTTCTAGTACTACTAACAAAAATACATATCTCTAGGCATTATTAGCCATTTTGCATGTGTTGTTTAGAAGTTATGTTTGAATACATTTTTATTGCTTTTTTCGCATTATCTCAGGATTCTAAGAACATTATAGTCATATTGAGTAAAAAACTACTTTTTGCATTTGCAAGATTTAAAAAAGCATATGTTTCGTGTGAAACTCCCAAAGATGCATTATTTCAGGCATTATTAGCCATTTTCCATGTGTGGTGTAGGAGTTATGTTTAAATAACTGTCATATTGAGTGTTACAGTATACAGTCATATTGAGTAATACCTCATTTTTGTATTTGCAAACCATAGAAAAACAACTGTATCTAGTAAAACTCACATGTATTCAATATCACAGGCATTTTTAGACACTTTGCACGTTTGGATTAGGAATTATGTTGGAATACATTTTTATTGCTTTATTCGCATTATCTCAGGATTCTAAGTACATTACTGTCAAATTGAGTAAAACATTACTTTTTGTTTTTGCAAACGGTACCAAATGTTTTTTTTTCAGGGAAACTCTCAAAGATGCATTTCTTCAGGCATTATTAGACATATTGCATGTGTATTTTTGGAGTTATGTTTCATAAACTGACATTTTGAGTTTGACCAATATGAGGCCAGTAAAACCTGATTTTTGTATTTTTGAACCTTTCCAAAATACCTGATTCAGGTCAAACTCACATAAATTCAATATTACAGGCTTTTTTAGACAAAGTTCATGTTTGGTTTTGGAGTTATGATTATAAACCTTTCATATTTAGGTTGACAGTCACTCTGTTATATTGAATAAAAAAACTAACTTGTGTCTTTAGAAACCTTACAAAAGATCTTTTTTCTAGTACTACTAACAAAAATACATATCTCTAGGCATTATTAGCCATTTTGCATGTGTTGTTTAGAAGTTATGTTTGAATACATTTTTATTGCTTTTTTCGCATTATCTCAGGATTCTAAGAACATTATAGTCATATTGAGTAAAAAACTACTTTTTGCATTTGCAAGATTTAAAAAAGCATATGTTTCGTGTGAAACTCCCAAAGATGCATTATTTCAGGCATTATTAGCCATTTTCCATGTGTGGTGTAGGAGTTATGTTTAAATAACTGTCATATTGAGTGTTACAGTATACAGTCATATTGAGTAATACCTCATTTTTGTATTTGCAAACCATAGAAAAACAACTGTATCTAGTAAAACTCACATGTATTCAATATCACAGGCATTTTTAGACACTTTGCACGTTTGGATTAGGAATTATGTTGGAATACATTTTTATTGCTTTATTCGCATTATCTCAGGATTCTAAGTACATTACTGTCAAATTGAGTAAAACATTACTTTTTGTTTTTGCAAACGGTACCAAATGTTTTTTTTTCAGGGAAACTCTCAAAGATGCATTTCTTCAGGCATTATTAGACATATTGCATGTGTATTTTTGGAGTTATGTTTCATAAACTGACATTTTGAGTTTGACCAATATGAGGCCAGTAAAACCTGATTTTTGTATTTTTGAACCTTTCCAAAATACCTGATTCAGGTCAAACTCACATAAATTCAATATTACAGGCTTTTTTGGACAAAGTTCATGTTTGGTTTTGGAGTTATGATTATAAACCTTTCATATTTAGGTTGACAGTCACACTGTTCTATTGAATAAAAAAACTAACTTGTGTCTTTAGAAACCTTACAAAAGATCATTTTTCTAGTACTACTAACAAAAATACATATCTGTAGGCATTATTAGCCATTTTGCATGTGTTGTTTAGAAGTTATGTTTGGATACATTTTTATTGCTTTTTTCGCATTATCTCGGGAATCTAAGAACATTATAGTCATATTGAGTAAAAAACTACTTTTTGCATTTGCAAGATTTAAAAAAGCATATGTTTCGAGTAAAACTCCCAAAGATGCATTATTTCAGGCATTATTAGCCATTTTCCATTTGTGGTGTAGGAGTTATGTTTAAATAACTGTCATATTGAGTGTTACAGTATACAGTCATATTGAGTAATACCTCATTTTTGTATTTGCAAACCATAGAAAAACAACTGTATCTAGTAAAACTCACATGTATTCAATATCACAGGCATTTTTAGACACTTTGCACGTTTGGATTAGGAATTATGTTGGAATACATTTTTATTGCTTTATTCGCATTATCTCAGTATTCTAAGTACATTACTGTCAAATTGAGTAAAACATTACTTTTTGTTTTTGCAAACGGTACCAAATGTTTTTTTTTCAGGGAAACTCTCAAAGATGCATTTCTTCAGGCATTATTAGACATATTGCATGTGTATTTTTGGAGTTATGTTACATAAACTGACCTTTTGATTTTGACCAATATGAGGCCAGTAAAACCTGATTTTTGTATTTTTGGACCTTTCCAAAATACCTGATTCAGGTCAAACTCACGTAAATTCAATATTACAGGCTTTTTTAGACAAAGTTCATGTTTGGTTTTGGAGTTATGATTATAAACCTTTCATATTTAGGTTGACAGTCACACTGTTATATTGAATAAAAAAACTAACTTGTGTCTTTAGAAACCTTACAAAAGATCATTTTTCCAGTACTACTAACAAAAATACATATCTCTAGGCATTATTAGCCATTTTGCATGTGTTGTTTAGAAGTTATGTTTGAATACATTTTTATTGCTTTTTTCGCATATCTCAGGATTCTAAGAACATTATAGTCATATTGAGTAAAAAACTACTTTTTGCATTTGCAAGATTTAAAAAAGCATATGTTTCGAGTAAAACTCCCAAAGATGCATTATTTCAGGCATTATTAGCCATTTTCCATGTGTGGTGTAGGAGTTATGTTTAAATAACTGTCCTATTGAGTGTTACAGTATACAGTCATATTGAGTAATCACTCATTTTTGTATTTGCAAACCATAGAAAAACAACTGTATCTAGTAAAACTCACATGTATTCAATATCACAGGCATTTTTAGACATTTTGCACGTTTGGATTAGGAATTATGTTGGAATACATTTTTATTGCTTTATTCGCATTATCTCAGGATTCTAAGTACATTACTGTCAAATTGAGTAAAACATTACTTTTTGTTTTTGCAAACGCTACCAAATGTTTTTTTTTTCAGGAAAACTCTCAAAGATGCATTTCTTCAGGCATTATTAGACATATTGCATGTGTATTTTTGGAGTTATGTTTCATAAACTGACATTTTGAGTTTGACCAATATGAGGCCAGTAAAACCTGATTTTTGTATTTTTGAACCTTTCCAAAATACCTGATTCAGGTCAAACTCACATAAATTCAATATTACAGGCTTTTTTAGACAAAGTTCATGTTTGGTTTTGGAGTTATGATTATAAACCTTTCATATTTAGGTTGACAGTCACACTGTTATATTGAATAAAAAAACTAACTTGTGTCTTTAGAAACCTTACAAAAGATCATTTTTCTAGTACTACTAACAAAAATACATATCTGTAGGCATTATTAGCCATTTTGCATGTGTTGTTTAGAAGTTATGTTTGAATACATTTTTATTGCTTTTTTCGCATTATCTCGGGAATCTAAGAACATTATAGTCATATTGAGTAAAAACTACTTTTTGCATTTGCAAGATTTAAAAAAGCATATGTTTCGAGTAAAACTCCCAAAGATGCATTATTTCAGGCATTATTAGCCATTTTCCATGTGTGGTGTAGGAGTTATGTTTAAATAACTGTCATATTGAGTGTTACAGTATACAGTCATATTGAGTAATACCTCATTTTTTTATTTGCAAACCATAGAAAAACAACTGTATCTAGTAAAACTCACATGTATTCAATATCACAGGCATTTTTAGACACTTTGCACGTTTGGATTAGGAATTATGTTGGAATACATTTTTATTGCTTTATTCGCATTATCTCAGTATTCTAAGTACATTACTGTCAAATTGATTAAACATTACTTTTTTTTTTTGCAAACGGTGCCAAATGTTTTTTTTTCAGGGAAACTCTCAAAGATGCATTTCTTCAGGCATTATTAGACATATTGCATGTGTATTTTTGGAGTTATGTTTCATAAACTGACATTTTGATTTTGACCAATATGAGGCCAGTAAAACCTGATTTTTGTATTTTTGAACCTTTCCAAAATACCTGATTCAGGTCAAACTCACATAAATTCAATATTACAGGCTTTTTTAGACAAAGTTCATGTTTGGTTTTGGAGTTATGATTATAAACCTTTCATATTTAGGTTGACAGTCACACTGTTATATTGAATAAAAAAACTAACTTGTGTCTTTAGAAACCTTACAAAAGATCATTTTTCTAGTACTACTAACAAAAATACATATCTCTAGGCATTATTAGCCATTTTGCATGTGTTGTTTAGAAGTTATGTTTGAATACATTTTTATTGCTTTTTTCGCATATCTCAGGATTCTAAGAACATTATAGTCATATTGAGTAAAAAACTACTTTTTGCATTTGCAAGATTTAAAAACGCATATGTTTCGAGTAAAACTCCCAAAGATGCATTATTTCAGGCATTATTAGCAATTTTCCATGTGTGGTGTAGGAGTTATGTTTAAATAACTGTCATATTGAGTGTTACAGTATACAGTCATATTGAGTAATACCTCATGTTTGTATTTGCAAACCATAGAAAAACAACTGTATCTAGTAAAACTCACATGTATTCAATATCAGAGGCATTTTTAGACACTTTGCGCGTTTGGATTAGGAATTATGTTGGAATACATTTTTATTGCTTTATTCGCATTATCTCAGTATTCTAAGTACATTACTGTCAAATTGAGTAAAACATTACTTTTTGTTTTGCAAACGGTACCAAATGTTTTTTTTCAGGGAAACTCTCAAAGATGCATTTCTTCAGGCATTATTAGACATATTGCATGTGTATTTCTGGAGTTCTGTTTCATAAACTGACATTTTGAGTTTGACCAATATGAGGCCAGTAAAACCTGATTTTTGTATTTTTGAACCTTTCCAAAATACCTTATTCAGGTCAAACTCACATAAATTCAATATTACAGGCTTTTTTAGACAAAGTTCATGTTTGGTTTTGGAGTTATGATTATAAACCTTTCATATTTAGGTTGACAGTCACACTGTTATATTGAATAAAAAAACTAACTTGTGTCTTTAGAAACCTTACAAAAGATCATTTTTCTAGTACTACTAACAAAAATACATATCTCTAGGCATTATTAGCCATTTTGCATGTGTTGTTTAGAAGTTATGTTTGAATACATTTTTATTGCTTTTTTCGCATTATCTCAGGATTCTAAGAACATTATAGTCATATTGAGTAAAAAACTACTTTTTGCATTTGCAAGATTTAAAAAAGCATATGTTTCGAGTAAAACTCCCAAAGATGCATTATTTCAGGCATTATTAGCCATTTTCCATGTGTGGTGTAGGAGTTATGTTTAAATAACTGTCCTATTGAGTGTTACAGTATACAGTCATATTGAGTAATACCTCATTTTTGTATTTGCAAACCATAGAAAAACAACTGTATCTAGTAAAACTCACATGTATTCAATATCACAGGCCTTTTTAGACACTTTGCACGTTTGGATTAGGAATTATGTTGGAATACATTTTTATTGCTTTATTCGCATTATCTCATTATTCTAAGTACATTACTGTCAAATTGAGTAAAACATTACTTTTTGTTTTTGCAAACGGTACCAAATGTTTTTTTTTCAGGGAAACTCTCAAAGATGCATTTCTTCAGGCATTATTAGACATATTGCATGTATATTTTTGGAGTTATGTTTCATAAACTGACATTTTGAGTTTGACCAATATGAGGCCAGTAAAACCTGATTTTTGTATTTTTGAACCTTTCCAAAATACCTGATTCAGGTCAAACTCACATAAATTCAATATTACAGGCTTTTTTAGACAAAGTTCATGTTTGGTTTTGGAGTTTTGATTATAAACCTTTCATATTTAGGTTGACAGTCACACTGTTATATTGAATAAAAAAACTAACTTGTGTATTTAGAAACCTTACAAAAGATCATTTTTCTAGTACTACTAACAAAAATACATATCTCTAGGCATTATTAGCCATTTTGCATGTGTTGTTTAGAAGTTATGTTTGAATATATTTTTATTGCTTTTTTCGCATTATCTCAGGATTCTAAGAACATTATAGTCATATTAATTAAAAAACTACTTTTTGCATTTGCAAGATTTAAAAAAGCATATGTTTCGAGTAAAACTCCCAAAGATGCATTATTTCAGGCATTATTAGCAATTTTCCATGTGTGGTGTAGGAGTTATGTTTAAATAACTGTCATATTGAGTGTTACAGTATACAGTCATATTGAGTAATACCTCATGTTTGTATTTGCAAACCATAGAAAAACAACTGTATCTAGTAAAACTCACATGTATTCAATATCAGAGGCATTTTTAGACACTTTGCACGTTTGGATTAGGAATTATGTTGGAATACATTTTTATTGCTTTATTCGCATTATCTCAGTATTCTAAGTACATTACTGTCAAATTGAGTAAAACATTACTTTTTGTTTTGCAAACGGTACCAAATGTTTTTTTTCAGGGAAACTCTCAAAGATGCATTTCTTCAGGCATTATTAGACATATTGCATGTGTATTTCTGGAGTTCTGTTTCATAAACTGACATTTTGAGTTTGACCAATATGAGGCCAGTAAAACCTGATTTTTGTATTTTTGAACCTTTCCAAAATACCTTATTCAGGTCAAACTCACATAAATTCAATATTACAGGCTTTTTTAGACAAAGTTCATGTTTGGTTTTGGAGTTATGATTATAAACCTTTCATATTTAGGTTGACAGTCACACTGTTATATTGAATAAAAAAACTAACTTGTGTCTTTAGAAACCTTACAAAAGATAATTTTTCTAGTACTACTAACAAAAATACATATCTCTAGGCATTATTAGCCATTTTGCATGTGTTGTTTAGAAGTTATGTTTGAATACATTTTTATTGCTTTTTTCGCATTATCTCAGGATTCTAAGAACATTATAGTCATATTGAGTAAAAAACTACTTTTTGCATTTGCAAGATTTAAAAAAGCATATGTTTCGAGTAAAACTCCCAAAGATGCATTATTTCAGGCATTATTAGCCATTTTCCATGTGTGGTGTAGGAGTTATGTTTAAATAACTGTCCTATTGAGTGTTACAGTATACAGTCATATTGAGTAATACCTAATTTTTGTATTTGCAAACCATAGAAAAACAACTGTATCTAGTAAAACTCACATGTATTCAATATCACAGGCCTTTTTAGACACTTTGCACGTTTGGATTAGGAATTATGTTGGAATACATTTTTATTGCTTTATTCGCATTATCTCATTATTCTAAGTACATTACTGTCAAATTGAGTAAAACATTACTTTTTGTTTTTGCAAACGGTACCAAATGTTTTTTTTTCAGGGAAACTCTCAAAGATGCATTTCTTCAGGCATTATTAGACATATTGCATGTGTATTTTTGGAGTTATGTTTCATAAACTGACATTTTGAGTTTGACCAATATGAGGCCAGTAAAACCTGATTTTTGTATTTTTGAACCTTTCCAAAATACCTGATTCAGGTCAAACTCACATAAATTCAATATTACAGGCTTTTTTAGACAAAGTTCATGTTTGGTTTTGGAGTTTTGATTATAAACCTTTCATATTTAGGTTGACAGTCACACTGTTATATTGAATAAAAAAACTAACTTGTGGATTTAGAAACCTTACAAAAGATCATTTTTCTAGTACTACTAACAAAAATACATATCTCTAGGCATTATTAGCCATTTTGCATGTGTTGTTTAGAAGTTATGTTTGAATATATTTTTATTGCTTTTTTCGCATTATCTCAGGATTCTAAGAACATTATAGTCATATTAATTAAAAAACTACTTTTTGCATTTGCAAGATTTAAAAAAGCATATGTTTCGAGTAAAACTCCCAAAGATGCATTATTTCAGGCATTATTAGCCATTTTCCATGTGTGGTGTAGGAGTTATGTTTAAATAACTGTCATATTGAGTGTTACAGTATACAGTCATATTGAGTAATACCTAATTTTTGTATTTGCAAACCATGGAAAAACAACTGTATCTAGTAAAACTCACATGTATTCAATATCACAGGCCTTTTTAGACACTTTGCACGTTTGGATTAGGAATTAAGTTGGAATACATTTTTATTGCTTTATTCGCATTATCTCAGGATTCTAAGTACATTACTGTCAAATTGAGTAAAACATTACTTTTTGTTTTTGCAAACGGTACCAAAAGTTTTTTTTTCAGGGAAACTCTCAAAGATGCATTTCTTCAGGCATTATTAGACATATTGCATGTGTATTTTTGGAGTTATGTTTCATAAACTGACATTTTGAGTTTGACCAATATGAGGCCAGTAAAACCTGATTTTTGTATTTTTGAACCTTTCCAAAATACCTGATTCAGGTCAAACTCACATAAATTCAATATTACAGGCTTTTTTAGACAAAGTTCATGTTTGGTTTTGGAGTTATGATTATAAACCTTCCATGTTTAGGTTGACAGTCACACTGTTATATTAAATAAAAAAACTAACTTGTGTCTTTAGAAACCTTACAAAAGATAATTTTTCTAGTACTACTAACAAAAATACATATCTCTAGGCATTATTAGCCATTTTGCATGTGTTGTTTAGAAGTTATGTTTGAATACATTTTTATTGCTTTTTTCGCATCATCTCAGGATTCTAAGAACATTATAGTCATATTGAGTAAAAAAAACTACTTTTTGCATTTGCAAGATTTAAAAAAGCATATGTTTCGAGTAAAACTCCCAAAGATGCATTATTTCAGGCATTATTAGCCCTTTTCCAAGTGTGGTGTAGGAGTTATGTTTAAATAACTGTCATATTGAGTGTTACAGTATACAGTCATATTGAGTAATACCTCATTTTTGTATTTGCAAACCATAGAAAAACAACTGTATCTAGTAAAACTCACATGTATTCAATATCACAGGCATTTTTAGACACTTTGCACGTTTGGATTAGGAATTATGTTGGAATACATTTTTATTGCTTTATTCGCATTATCTCAGGATTCTAAGTACATAACTGTCAAATTGAGTAAAACATTACTTTTTGTTTTTGCAAACGGTACCAAATGTTTTTTTTTCAGGAAAACTCTCAAAGATGCATATCTTCAGGCATTATTAGACATATTGCATGTGTATTTTTGGAGTTATGTTTCATAAACTGACATTTTGAGTTTGACCAATATGAGGCCAGTAAAACCTGATTTTTGTATTTTTGAACCTTTCCAAAATACCTGATTCAGGTCAAACTCACATAAATTCAATATTACAGGCTTTTTTAGACAAAGTTCATGTTTGGTTTTGGATTTATGATTATAAACCTTTCATGTTTAGGTTGACAGTCACACTGTTATATTGAATAAAAAAACTAACTTGTGTCTTTAGAAACCTTACAAAAGATCATTTTTCTAGTACTACTAACAAAAATACATATCTCTAGGCATTATTAGCCATTTTGCATGTGTTGTTTAGAAGTTATGTTTGAATACATTTTTATTGCTTTTTTCGCATTATCTCAAGATTCTAAGAACATTATAGTCATATTGAGTAAAAAACTACTTTTTGCATTTGCAAGATTTAAAAAAGCATATGTTTCGTGTGAAACTCCCAAAGATGCATTATTTCAGGCATTATTAGCCATTTTCCATGTGTGGTGTAGGAGTTATGTTTAAATAACTGTCATATTGAGTGTTACAGTATACAGTCATATTGAGTAATACCTCATTTTTGTATTTGCAAACCATAGAAAAACAACTGTATCTAGTAAAACTCACATGTATTCAATATCACAGGCATTTTTAGACACTTTGCACGTTTGGATTAGGAATTATGTTGGAATACATTTTTATTGCTTTATTCGCATTATCTCAGGATTCTAAGTACATTACTGTCAAATTGAGTAAAACATTACTTTTTGTTTTTGCAAACGGTACCAAATGTTTTTTTTTCAGGGAAACTCTCAAAGATGCATTTCTTCAGGCATTATTAGACATATTGCATGTGTATTTTTGGAGTTATGTTTCATAAACTGACATTTTGAGTTTGACCAATATGAGGCCAGTAAAACCTGATTTTTGTATTTTTGAACCTTTCCAAAATACCTGATTCAGGTCAAACTCACATAAATTCAATATTACAGGCTTTTTTAGACAAAGTTCATGTTTGGTTTTGGAGTTATGATTATAAACCTTTCATATTTAGGTTGACAGTCACTCTGTTATATTGAATAAAAAAACTAACTTGTGTCTTTAGAAACCTTACAAAAGATCTTTTTTCTAGTACTACTAACAAAAATACATATCTCTAGGCATTATTAGCCATTTTGCATGTGTTGTTTAGAAGTTATGTTTGAATACATTTTTATTGCTTTTTTCGCATTATCTCAGGATTCTAAGAACATTATAGTCATATTGAGTAAAAAACTACTTTTTGCATTTGCAAGATTTAAAAAAGCATATGTTTCGTGTGAAACTCCCAAAGATGCATTATTTCAGGCATTATTAGCCATTTTCCATGTGTGGTGTAGGAGTTATGTTTAAATAACTGTCATATTGAGTGTTACAGTATACAGTCATATTGAGTAATACCTCATTTTTGTATTTGCAAACCATAGAAAAACAACTGTATCTAGTAAAACTCACATGTATTCAATATCACAGGCATTTTTAGACACTTTGCACGTTTGGATTAGGAATTATGTTGGAATACATTTTTATTGCTTTATTCGCATTATCTCAGGATTCTAAGTACATTACTGTCAAATTGAGT
Source organism: Nerophis ophidion (assembly GCF_033978795.1). Lineage (NCBI taxonomy): Eukaryota > Metazoa > Chordata > Actinopteri > Syngnathiformes > Syngnathidae > Nerophis > Nerophis ophidion. Next base: position 78,170 of record NW_026907163.1, on the reverse strand, counting down.
AAAACATTACTTTTTGTTTTTGCAAACGGTACCAAATGTTTTTTTTTCAGGGAAACTCTCAAAGATGCATTTCTTCAGGCATTATTAGACATATTGCATGTGTATTTTTGGAGTTATGTTTCATAAACTGACATTTTGAGTTTGACCAATATGAGGCCAGTAAAACCTGATTTTTGTATTTTTGAACCTTTCCAAAATACCTGATTCAGGTCAAACTCACATAAATTCAATATTACAGGCTTTTTTGGACAAAGTTCATGTTTGGTTTTGGAGTTATGATTATAAACCTTTCATATTTAGGTTGACAGTCACACTGTTCTATTGAATAAAAAAACTAACTTGTGTCTTTAGAAACCTTACAAAAGATCATTTTTCTAGTACTACTAACAAAAATACATATCTGTAGGCATTATTAGCCATTTTGCATGTGTTGTTTAGAAGTTATGTTTGGATACATTTTTATTGCTTTTTTCGCATTATCTCGGGAATCTAAGAACATTATAGTCATATTGAGTAAAAAACTACTTTTTGCATTTGCAAGATTTAAAAAAGCATATGTTTCGAGTAAAACTCCCAAAGATGCATTATTTCAGGCATTATTAGCCATTTTCCATTTGTGGTGTAGGAGTTATGTTTAAATAACTGTCATATTGAGTGTTACAGTATACAGTCATATTGAGTAATACCTCATTTTTGTATTTGCAAACCATAGAAAAACAACTGTATCTAGTAAAACTCACATGTATTCAATATCACAGGCATTTTTAGACACTTTGCACGTTTGGATTAGGAATTATGTTGGAATACATTTTTATTGCTTTATTCGCATTATCTCAGTATTCTAAGTACATTACTGTCAAATTGAGTAAAACATTACTTTTTGTTTTTGCAAACGGTACCAAATGTTTTTTTTTCAGGGAAACTCTCAAAGATGCATTTCTTCAGGCATTATTAGACATATTGCATGTGTATTTTTGGAGTTATGTTACATAAACTGACCTTTTGATTTTGACCAATATGAGGCCAGTAAAACCTGATTTTTGTATTTTTGGACCTTTCCAAAATACCTGATTCAGGTCAAACTCACGTAAATTCAATATTACAGGCTTTTTTAGACAAAGTTCATGTTTGGTTTTGGAGTTATGATTATAAACCTTTCATATTTAGGTTGACAGTCACACTGTTATATTGAATAAAAAAACTAACTTGTGTCTTTAGAAACCTTACAAAAGATCATTTTTCCAGTACTACTAACAAAAATACATATCTCTAGGCATTATTAGCCATTTTGCATGTGTTGTTTAGAAGTTATGTTTGAATACATTTTTATTGCTTTTTTCGCATATCTCAGGATTCTAAGAACATTATAGTCATATTGAGTAAAAAACTACTTTTTGCATTTGCAAGATTTAAAAAAGCATATGTTTCGAGTAAAACTCCCAAAGATGCATTATTTCAGGCATTATTAGCCATTTTCCATGTGTGGTGTAGGAGTTATGTTTAAATAACTGTCCTATTGAGTGTTACAGTATACAGTCATATTGAGTAATCACTCATTTTTGTATTTGCAAACCATAGAAAAACAACTGTATCTAGTAAAACTCACATGTATTCAATATCACAGGCATTTTTAGACACTTTGCACGTTTGGATTAGGAATTATGTTGGAATACATTTTTATTGCTTTATTCGCATTATCTCAGTATTCTAAGTACATTACTGTCAAATTGATTAAACATTACTTTTTTTTTTTGCAAACGGTGCCAAATGTTTTTTTTTCAGGGAAACTCTCAAAGATGCATTTCTTCAGGCATTATTAGACATATTGCATGTGTATTTTTGGAGTTATGTTTCATAAACTGACATTTTGATTTTGACCAATATGAGGCCAGTAAAACCTGATTTTTGTATTTTTGAACCTTTCCAAAATACCTGATTCAGGTCAAACTCACATAAATTCAATATTACAGGCTTTTTTAGACAAAGTTCATGTTTGGTTTTGGAGTTATGATTATAAACCTTTCATATTTAGGTTGACAGTCACACTGTTATATTGAATAAAAAAACTAACTTGTGTCTTTAGAAACCTTACAAAAGATCATTTTTCTAGTACTACTAACAAAAATACATATCTCTAGGCATTATTAGCCATTTTGCATGTGTTGTTTAGAAGTTATGTTTGAATACATTTTTATTGCTTTTTTCGCATATCTCAGGATTCTAAGAACATTATAGTCATATTGAGTAAAAAACTACTTTTTGCATTTGCAAGATTTAAAAACGCATATGTTTCGAGTAAAACTCCCAAAGATGCATTATTTCAGGCATTATTAGCAATTTTCCATGTGTGGTGTAGGAGTTATGTTTAAATAACTGTCATATTGAGTGTTACAGTATACAGTCATATTGAGTAATACCTCATGTTTGTATTTGCAAACCATAGAAAAACAACTGTATCTAGTAAAACTCACATGTATTCAATATCAGAGGCATTTTTAGACACTTTGCGCGTTTGGATTAGGAATTATGTTGGAATACATTTTTATTGCTTTATTCGCATTATCTCAGTATTCTAAGTACATTACTGTCAAATTGAGTAAAACATTACTTTTTGTTTTGCAAACGGTACCAAATGTTTTTTTTCAGGGAAACTCTCAAAGATGCATTTCTTCAGGCATTATTAGACATATTGCATGTGTATTTCTGGAGTTCTGTTTCATAAACTGACATTTTGAGTTTGACCAATATGAGGCCAGTAAAACCTGATTTTTGTATTTTTGAACCTTTCCAAAATACCTTATTCAGGTCAAACTCACATAAATTCAATATTACAGGCTTTTTTAGACAAAGTTCATGTTTGGTTTTGGAGTTATGATTATAAACCTTTCATATTTAGGTTGACAGTCACACTGTTATATTGAATAAAAAAACTAACTTGTGTCTTTAGAAACCTTACAAAAGATCATTTTTCTAGTACTACTAACAAAAATACATATCTCTAGGCATTATTAGCCATTTTGCATGTGTTGTTTAGAAGTTATGTTTGAATACATTTTTATTGCTTTTTTCGCATTATCTCAGGATTCTAAGAACATTATAGTCATATTGAGTAAAAAACTACTTTTTGCATTTGCAAGATTTAAAAAAGCATATGTTTCGAGTAAAACTCCCAAAGATGCATTATTTCAGGCATTATTAGCCATTTTCCATGTGTGGTGTAGGAGTTATGTTTAAATAACTGTCCTATTGAGTGTTACAGTATACAGTCATATTGAGTAATACCTCATTTTTGTATTTGCAAACCATAGAAAAACAACTGTATCTAGTAAAACTCACATGTATTCAATATCACAGGCCTTTTTAGACACTTTGCACGTTTGGATTAGGAATTATGTTGGAATACATTTTTATTGCTTTATTCGCATTATCTCATTATTCTAAGTACATTACTGTCAAATTGAGTAAAACATTACTTTTTGTTTTTGCAAACGGTACCAAATGTTTTTTTTTCAGGGAAACTCTCAAAGATGCATTTCTTCAGGCATTATTAGACATATTGCATGTATATTTTTGGAGTTATGTTTCATAAACTGACATTTTGAGTTTGACCAATATGAGGCCAGTAAAACCTGATTTTTGTATTTTTGAACCTTTCCAAAATACCTGATTCAGGTCAAACTCACATAAATTCAATATTACAGGCTTTTTTAGACAAAGTTCATGTTTGGTTTTGGAGTTTTGATTATAAACCTTTCATATTTAGGTTGACAGTCACACTGTTATATTGAATAAAAAAACTAACTTGTGTATTTAGAAACCTTACAAAAGATCATTTTTCTAGTACTACTAACAAAAATACATATCTCTAGGCATTATTAGCCATTTTGCATGTGTTGTTTAGAAGTTATGTTTGAATATATTTTTATTGCTTTTTTCGCATTATCTCAGGATTCTAAGAACATTATAGTCATATTAATTAAAAAACTACTTTTTGCATTTGCAAGATTTAAAAAAGCATATGTTTCGAGTAAAACTCCCAAAGATGCATTATTTCAGGCATTATTAGCAATTTTCCATGTGTGGTGTAGGAGTTATGTTTAAATAACTGTCATATTGAGTGTTACAGTATACAGTCATATTGAGTAATACCTCATGTTTGTATTTGCAAACCATAGAAAAACAACTGTATCTAGTAAAACTCACATGTATTCAATATCAGAGGCATTTTTAGACACTTTGCACGTTTGGATTAGGAATTATGTTGGAATACATTTTTATTGCTTTATTCGCATTATCTCAGTATTCTAAGTACATTACTGTCAAATTGAGTAAAACATTACTTTTTGTTTTGCAAACGGTACCAAATGTTTTTTTTCAGGGAAACTCTCAAAGATGCATTTCTTCAGGCATTATTAGACATATTGCATGTGTATTTCTGGAGTTCTGTTTCATAAACTGACATTTTGAGTTTGACCAATATGAGGCCAGTAAAACCTGATTTTTGTATTTTTGAACCTTTCCAAAATACCTTATTCAGGTCAAACTCACATAAATTCAATATTACAGGCTTTTTTAGACAAAGTTCATGTTTGGTTTTGGAGTTATGATTATAAACCTTTCATATTTAGGTTGACAGTCACACTGTTATATTGAATAAAAAAACTAACTTGTGTCTTTAGAAACCTTACAAAAGATAATTTTTCTAGTACTACTAACAAAAATACATATCTCTAGGCATTATTAGCCATTTTGCATGTGTTGTTTAGAAGTTATGTTTGAATACATTTTTATTGCTTTTTTCGCATTATCTCAGGATTCTAAGAACATTATAGTCATATTGAGTAAAAAACTACTTTTTGCATTTGCAAGATTTAAAAAAGCATATGTTTCGAGTAAAACTCCCAAAGATGCATTATTTCAGGCATTATTAGCCATTTTCCATGTGTGGTGTAGGAGTTATGTTTAAATAACTGTCCTATTGAGTGTTACAGTATACAGTCATATTGAGTAATACCTAATTTTTGTATTTGCAAACCATAGAAAAACAACTGTATCTAGTAAAACTCACATGTATTCAATATCACAGGCCTTTTTAGACACTTTGCACGTTTGGATTAGGAATTATGTTGGAATACATTTTTATTGCTTTATTCGCATTATCTCATTATTCTAAGTACATTACTGTCAAATTGAGTAAAACATTACTTTTTGTTTTTGCAAACGGTACCAAATGTTTTTTTTTCAGGGAAACTCTCAAAGATGCATTTCTTCAGGCATTATTAGACATATTGCATGTGTATTTTTGGAGTTATGTTTCATAAACTGACATTTTGAGTTTGACCAATATGAGGCCAGTAAAACCTGATTTTTGTATTTTTGAACCTTTCCAAAATACCTGATTCAGGTCAAACTCACATAAATTCAATATTACAGGCTTTTTTAGACAAAGTTCATGTTTGGTTTTGGAGTTTTGATTATAAACCTTTCATATTTAGGTTGACAGTCACACTGTTATATTGAATAAAAAAACACACTTGTGGATTTAGAAACCTTACAAAAGATCATTTTTCTAGTACTACTAACAAAAATACATATCTCTAGGCATTATTAGCCATTTTGCATGTGTTGTTTAGAAGTTATGTTTGAATATATTTTTATTGCTTTTTTCGCATTATCTCAGGATTCAAAGAACATTATAGTCATATTAATTAAAAAACTACTTTTTGCATTTGCAAGATTTAAAAAAGCATATGTTTCGAGTAAAACTCCCAAAGATGCATTATTTCAGGCATTATTAGCCATTTTCCATGTGTGGTGTAGGAGTTATGTTTAAATAACTGTCATATTGAGTGTTACAGTATACAGTCATATTGAGTAATACCTAATTTTTGTATTTGCAAACCATGGAAAAACAACTGTATCTAGTAAAACTCACATGTATTCAATATCACAGGCATTTTAGACACTTTGCACGTTTGGATTAGGAATTAAGTTGGAATACATTTTTATTGCTTTATTCGCATTATCTCAGGATTCTAAGTACATTACTGTCAAATTGAGTAAAACATTACTTTTTGTTTTTGCAAACGGTACCAAAAGTTTTTTTTTCAGGGAAACTCTCAAAGATGCATTTCTTCAGGCATTATTAGACATATTGCATGTGTATTTTTGGAGTTATGTTTCATAAACTGACATTTTGAGTTTGACCAATATGAGGCCAGTAAAACCTGATTTTTGTATTTTTGAACCTTTCCAAAATACCTGATTCAGGTCAAACTCACATAAATTCAATATTACAGGCTTTTTTAGACAAAGTTCATGTTTGGTTTTGGAGTTATGATTATAAACCTTCCATGTTTAGGTTGACAGTCACACTGTTATATTAAATAAAAAAACTAACTTGTGTCTTTAGAAACCTTACAAAAGATAATTTTTCTAGTACTACTAACAAAAATACATATCTCTAGGCATTATTAGCCATTTTGCATGTGTTGTTTAGAAGTTATGTTTGAATACATTTTTATTGCTTTTTTCGCATCATCTCAGGATTCTAAGAACATTATAGTCATATTGAGTAAAAAAAACTACTTTTTGCATTTGCAAGATTTAAAAAAGCATATGTTTCGAGTAAAACTCCCAAAGATGCATTATTTCAGGCATTATTAGCCCTTTTCCAAGTGTGGTGTAGGAGTTATGTTTAAATAACTGTCATATTGAGTGTTACAGTATACAGTCATATTGAGTAATACCTCATTTTTGTATTTGCAAACCATAGAAAAACAACTGTATCTAGTAAAACTCACATGTATTCAATATCACAGGCATTTTTAGACACTTTGCACGTTTGGATTAGGAATTATGTTGGAATACATTTTTATTGCTTTATTCGCATTATCTCAGGATTCTAAGTACATTACTGTCAAATTGAGTAAAACATTACTTTTTGTTTTTGCAAACGGTACCAAATGTTTTTTTTTCAGGGAAACTCTCAAAGATGCATTTCTTCAGGCATTATTAGACATATTGCATGTGTATTTTTGGAGTTATGTTTCATAAACTGACATTTTGAGTTTGACCAATATGAGGCCAGTAAAACCTGATTTTTGTATTTTTGAACCTTTCCAAAATACCTGATTCAGGTCAAACTCACATAAATTCAATATTACAGGCTTTTTTAGACAAAGTTCATGTTTGGTTTTGGAGTTATGATTATAAACCTTTCATATTTAGGTTGACAGTCACACTGTTATATTGAATAAAAAAACTAACTTGTGTATTTAGAAACCTTACAAAAGATCATTTTTCTAGTACTACTAACAAAAATACATATCTCTAGGCATTATTAGCCATTTTGCATGTGTTGTTTAGAAGTTATGTTTGAATATATTTTTATTGCTTTTTTCGCATTATCTCAGGATTCTAAGAACATTATAGTCATATTAATTAAAAAACTACTTTTTGCATTTGCAAGATTTAAAAAAGCATATGTTTCGAGTAAAACTCCCAAAGATGCATTATTTCAGGCATTATTAGCCATTTTCCATGTGTGGTGTAGGAGTTATGTTTAAATAACTGTCATATTGAGTGTTACAGTATACAGTCATATTGAGTAATACCTAATTTTTGTATTTGCAAACCATGGAAAAACAACTGTATCTAGTAAAACTCACATGTATTCAATATCACAGGCATTTTAGACACTTTGCACGTTTGGATTAGGAATTATGTTGGAATACATTTTTATTGCTTTATTCGCATTATCTCAGGATTCTAAGTACATTACTGTCAAATTGAGTAAAACATTACTTTTTGTTTTTGCAAACGGTACCAAATGTTTTTTTTTTCAGGGAAACTCTCAAAGATGCATTTCTTCAGGCATTATTAGACATATTGCATGTGTATTTTTGGAGTTATGTTTCATAAACTGACATTTTGAGTTTGACCAATATGAGGCCAGTAAAACCTGATTTTTGTATTTTTGAACCTTTCCAAAATACCTGATTCAGGTCAAACTCACATAAATTCAATATTACAGGCTTTTTTAGACAAAGTTCATGTTTGGTTTTGGAGTTATGATTATAAACCTTTCATGTTTAGGTTGACAGTCACACTGTTATATTAAATAAAAAAACTAACTTGTGTCTTTAGAAACCTTACAAAAGATCATTTTTCTAGTACTACTAACAAAAATACATATCTCTAGGCATTATTAGCCATTTTGCATGTCTTGTTTAGAAGTTATGTTTGAATACATTTTTATTGCTTTTTTCGCATCATCTCAGGATTCTAAGAACATTATAGTCATATTGAGTAAAAAAAACTACTTTTTGCATTTGCAAGATTTAAAAAAGCATATGTTTCGAGTAAAACTCCCAAAGATGCATTATTTCAGGCATTATTAGCCCTTTTCCAAGTGTGGTGTAGGAGTTATGTTTAAATAACTGTCATATTGAGTGTTACAGTATACAGTCATATTGAGTAATACCTCATTTTTGTATTTGCAAACCATAGAAAAACAACTGTATCTAGTAAAACTCACATGTATTCAATATCACAGGCATTTTTAGACACTTTGCACGTTTGGATTAGGAATTATGTTGGAATACATTTTTATTGCTTTATTCGCATTATCTCAGGATTCTAAGTACATTACTGTCAAATTGAGTAAAACATTACTTTTTGTTTTTGCAAACGGTACCAAATGTTTTTTTTTTCAGGGAAACTCTCAAAGATGCATTTCTTCAGGCATTATTAGACATATTGCATGTGTATTTTTGGAGTTATGTTTCATAAACTGACATTTTGAGTTTGACCAATATGAGGCCAGTAAAACCTGATTTTTGTATTTTTGAACCTTTCCAAAATACCTGATTCAGGTCAAACTCACATACATTCAATATTACAGGCTTTTTTAGACAAAGTTCATGTTTGGTTTTGGAGTTATGATTATAAACCTTTCATATTTAGGTTGACAGTCACACTGTTATATTGAATAAAAAAACTAACTTGTGTCTTTAGAAACCTTACAAAAGATCATTTTTCTAGTAATACTAACAAAAATACATATCTGTAGGCATTATTAGCCATTTTGCATGTGTTGTTTAGAAGTTATGTTTGAATACATTTTTATTGCTTTTTTCGCATTATCTCAGGATTCTAAGAACATTATAGTCATATTGTGTAAAAAACTACTTTTTGCATTTGCAAGATTTAAAAAAGCATATGTTTCGAGTAAAACTCCCAAAGATGCATTATTTCAGGCATTATTAGCCATTTTCCATGTGTGGTGTAGGAGCTATGTTTAAATAACTGTCATATTGAGTGTTACAGTATACAGTCATATTGAGTAATACCTCATTTTTGTATTTGCAAACCATAGAAAAACAACTGTATCTAGTAAAACTCACATGTATTCAATATCACAGGCATTTTTAGACACTTTGCACGTTTGGATTAGGAATTATGTTGGAATACATTTTTATTGCTTTATTCGCATTATCTCAGGATTCTAAGTACATTACTGTCAAATTGAGTAAAACATTACTTTTTGTTTTTGCAAACGGTACCAAAAGTTTTTTTTTCAGGGAAACTCTCAAAGATGCATTTCTTCAGGCATTATTAGACATATTGCATGTGTATTTTTGGAGTTATGTTTCATAAACTGACATTTTGAGTTTGACCAATATGAGGCCAGTAAAACCTGATTTTTGTATTTTTGAACCTTTCCAAAATACCTGATTCAGGTCAAACTCACATAAATTCAATATTACAGGCTTTTTTAGACAAAGTTCATGTTTGGTTTTGGAGTTATGATTATAAACCTTTCATGTTTAGGTTGACAGTCACACTGTTATATTAAATAAAAAAACTAACTTGTGTCTTTAGAAACCTTACAAAAGATCATTGTTCTAGTACTACTAACAAAAATACATATCTCTAGGCATTATTAGCCATTTTGCATGTGTTGTTTAGAAGTTATGTTTGAATACATTTTTATTGCTTTTTTCGCATCATCTCAGGATTCTAAGAACATTATAGTCATATTGAGTAAAAAAAACTACTTTTTGCATTTGCAAGATTTAAAAAAGCATATGTTTCGAGTAAAACTCCCAAAGATGCATTATTTCAGGCATTATTAGCCATTTTCCAAGTGTGGTGTAGGAGTTATGTTTAAATAACTGTCATATTGAGTGTTACAGTATACAGTCATATTGAGTAATACCTCATTTTTGTATTTGCAAACCATAGAAAAACAACTGTATCTAGTGAAACTCACATGTATTCAATATCACAGGCATTTTTAGACACTTTGCACGTTTGGATTAGGAATTATGTTGGAATACATTTTTATTGCTTTATTCGCATTATCTCAGGATTCTAAGTACATTACTGTCAAATTGAGTAAAACATTACTTTTTGTTTTTGCAAACGCTACCAAATGTTTTTTTTTTCCAGGAAAACTCTCAAAGATGCATTTCTTCAGGCATTATTAGACATATTGCATGTGTATTTTTGGAGTTATGTTTCATAAACTGACATTTTGAGTTTGACCAATATGAGGCCAGTAAAACCTGATTTTTGTATTTTTGAACCTTTCCAAAATACCTGATTCAGGTCAAACTCACATAAATTCAATATTACAGGCTTTTTTAGACAAAGTTCATGTTTGGTTTTGGAGTTATGATTATAAACCTTTCATATTTAGGTTGACAGTCACACTGTTATATTGAATAAAAAAACTAACTTGTGTCTTTAGAAACCTTACAAAAGATCATTTTTCTAGTACTACTAACAAAAATACATATCTGTAGGCATTATTAGCCATTTTGCATGTGTTGTTTAGAAGTTATGTTTGAATACATTTTTATTGCTTTTTTCGCATTATCTCGGGAATCTAAGAACATTATAGTCATATTGAGTAAAAAACTACTTTTTGCATTTGCAAGATTTAAAAAAGCATATGTTTCGGGTAAAACTCCCAAAGATGCATTATTTCAGGCATTATTAGCCATTTTCCATGTGTGGTGTAGGAGTTATGTTTAAATAACTGTCATATTGAGTGTTACAGTATACAGTCATATTGAGTAATACCTCATTTTTGTATTTGCAAACCATAGAAAAACAACTGTATCTAGTAAAACTCACATGTATTCAATATCACAGGCATTTTTAGACACTTTGCACGTTTGGATTAGGAATTATGTTGGAATACATTTTTATTGCTTTATTCGCATTATCTCAGTATTCTAAGTACATTACTGTCAAATTGAGTAAAACATTACTTTTTGTTTTTGCAAACGGTACCAAATGTTTTTTTTCAGGGAAACTCTCAAAGATGCATTTCTTCAGGCATTATTAGACATATTGCATGTGTATTTCTGGAGTTCTGTTTCATAAACTGACATTTTGAGTTTGACCAATATGAGGCCAGTAAAACCTGATTTTTGTATTTTTGAACCTTTCCAAAATACCTTATTCAGGTCAAACTCACATAAATTCAATATTACAGGCTTTTTTAGACAAAGTTCATGTTTGGTTTTGGAGTTTTGATTATAAACCTTTCATATTTAGGTTGACAGTCACACTGTTATATTGAATAAAAAAACTAACTTGTGTCTTTAGAAACCTTACAAAAGATCATTTTTCTAGTACTACTAACAAAAATACATATCTCTAGGCATTATTAGCCATTTTGCATGTGTTGTTTAGAAGTTATGTTTGAATATATTTTTATTGCTTTTTTCGCATTATCTCAGGATTCTAAGAACATTACTGTCAAATTGAGTAAAACATTACTTTTTGTTTTTGCAAACGGTACCAAATGTTTTTTTTTCAGGGAAACTCTCAAAGATGCATTTCTTCAGGCATTATTAGACATATTGCATGTGTATTTTTGGAGTTATGTTTCATAAACTGACATTTTGAGTTTGACCAATATGAGGCCAGTAAAACCTGATTTTTGTATTTTTGAACCTTTCCAAAATACCTGATTCAGGTCAAACTCACATAAATTCAATATTACAGGCTTTTTTAGACAAAGTTCATGTTTGGTTTTGGAGTTTTGATTATAAACCTTTCATATTTAGGTTGACAGTCACACTGTTATATTGAATAAAAAAACTAACTTGTGTCTTTAGAAACCTTACAAAAGATCATTTTTCTAGTAATACTAACAAAAATACATATCTGTAGGCATTATTAGCCATTTTGCATGTGTTGTTTAGAAGTTATGTTTGAATACATTTTTATTGCTTTTTTCGCATTATCTCAGGATTCTAAGAACATTATAGTCATATTGTGTAAAAAACTACTTTTTGCATTTGCAAGATTTAAAAAAGCATATGTTTCGAGTAAAACTCCCAAAGATGCATTATTTCAGGCATTATTAGCCATTTTCCATGTGTGGTGTAGGAGTTATGTTTAAATAACTGTCATATTGAGTGTTACAGTATACAGTCATATTGAGTAATACCTCATTTTTGTATTTGCAAACCATAGAAAAACAACTGTATCTAGTAAAACTCACATGTATTCAATATCACAGGCCTTTTTAGACACTTTGCACGTTTGGATTAGGAATTATGTTGGAATACATTTTTATTGCTTTATTCGCATTATCTCATTATTCTAAGTACATTACTGTCAAATTGAGTAAAACATTACTTTTTGTTTTTGCAAACGGTACCAAATGGTTTTTTTTCAGGGAAACTCTCAAAGATGAATTTCTTCAGGCATTATTAGACATATTGCATGTGTATTTTTGGAGTTATGTTTCATAAACTGACATTTTGAGTTTGACCAATATGAGGCCAGTAAAACCTGATTTTTGTATTTTTGAACCTTTCCAAAATACCTGATTCAGGTCAAACTCACATAAATTCAATATTACAGGCTTTTTTAGACAAAGTTCATGTTTGGTTTTGGAGTTTTGATTATAAACCTTTCATATTTAGGTTGACAGTCACACTGTTATATTGAATAAAAAAACTAACTTGTGTCTTTAGAAACCTTACAAAAGATCATTTTTCTAGTACTACTAACAAAAATACATATCTCTAGGCATTATTAGCCATTTTGCATGTGTTGTTTAGAAGTTATGTTTGAATATATTTTTATTGCTTTTTTCGCATTATCTCAGGATTCTAAGAACATTATAGTCATATTAATTAAAAAACTACTTTTTGCATTTGCAAGATTTAAAAAAGCATATGTTTCGAGTAAAACTCCCAAAGATGCATTATTTCAGGCATTATTAGCCATTTTCCATGTGTGGTGTAGGAGTTATGTTTAAATAACTGTCATATTGAGTGTTACAGTATACAGTCATATTGAGTAATACCTAATTTTTGTATTTGCAAACCATAGAAAAACAACTGTATCTAGTAAAACTCACATGTATTCAATATCACAGGCATTTTAGACACTTTGCACGTTTGGATTAGGAATTATGTTGGAATACATTTTTATTGCTTTATTCGCATTATCTCAGGATTCTAAGTACATTACTGTCAAATTGAGTAAAACATTACTTTTTGTTTTTGCAAACGGTACCAAAAGTTTTTTTTTCAGGGAAACTCTCAAAGATGCATTTCTTCAGGCATTATTAGACATATTGCATGTGTATTTTTGGAGTTATGTTTCATAAACTGACATTTTGAGTTTGACCAATATGAGGCCAGTAAAACCTGATTTTTGTATTTTTGAACCTTTCCAAAATACCTGATTCAGGTCAAACTCACATAAATTCAATATTACAGGCTTTTTTAGACAAAGTTCATGTTTGGTTTTGGAGTTATGATTATAAACCTTTCATGTTTAGGTTGACAGTCACACTGTTATATTAAATAAAAAAACTAACTTGTGTCTTTAGAAACCTTACAAAAGATCATTTTTCTAGTACTACTAACAAAAATACATATCTCTAGGCATTATTAGCCATTTTGCATGTGTTGTTTAGAAGTTATGTTTGAATACATTTTTATTGCTTTTTTCGCATCATCTCAGGATTCTAAGAACATTATAGTCATATTGAGTAAAAAAAACTACTTTTTGCATTTGCAAGATTTAAAAAAGCATATGTTTCGAGTAAAACTCCCAAAGATGCATTATTTCAGGCATTATTAGCCCTTTTCCAAGTGTGGTGTAGGAGTTATGTTTAAATAACTGTCATATTGAGTGTTACAGTATACAGTCATATTGAGTAATACCTCATTTTTGTATTTGCAAACCATAGAAAAACAACTGTATCTAGTAAAACTCACATGTATTCAATATCACAGGCATTTTTAGACACTTTGCACGTTTGGATTAGGAATTATGTTCGAATACATTTTTATTTCTTTATTCGCATTATCTCAGGATTCTAAGTACATTACTGTCAAATTGAGTAAAACATTACTTTTTGTTTTTGCAAACGGTACCAAATGTTTTTTTTTCAGGGAAACTCTCAAAGATGCATTTCTTCAGGCATTATTAGACATATTGCATGTGTATTTTTGGAGTTATGTTTCATAAACTGACATTTTGAGTTTGACCAATATGAGGCCAGTACAACCTGATTTTTGTATTTTTGAACCTTTCCAAAATACCTGATTCAGGTCAAACTCACATAAATTCAATATTACAGGCTTTTTTAGACAAAGTTCATGTTTGGTTTTGGAGTTATGATTATAAACCTTTCATATTTAGGTTGACAGTCACACTGTTATATTGAATAAAAAAACTAACTTGTGTCTTTAGAAACCTTACAAAAGATCATTTTTCTAGTAATACTACAAAAATACATATCTGTAGGCATTATTAGCCATTTTGCATGTGTTGTTTAGAAGTTATGTTTGAATACATTTTTATTGCTTTTTTCGCATTATCTCAGGATTCTAAGAACATTATAGTCATATTGTGTAAAAAACTACTTTTTGCATTTGCAAGATTTAAAAAAGCATATGTTTCGAGTAAAACTCCCAAAGATGCATTATTTCAGGCATTATTAGCCATTTTCCATGTGTGGTGTAGGAGTTATGTTTAAATAACTGTCATATTGAGTGTTACAGTATACAGTCATATTGAGTAATACCTCATTTTTGTATTTGCAAACCATAGAAAAACAACTGTATCTAGTAAAACTCACATGTATTCAATATCGCAGGCATTTTTAGACACTTTGCACGTTTGGATTAGGAATTATGTTGGAATACATTTTTATTGCTTTATTCGCATTATCTCAGGATTCTAAGTACATTACTGTCAAATTGAGTAAAACATTACTTTTTGTTTTTGCAAACGGTACCAAAAGTTTTTTTTTTCAGGGAAACTCTCAAAGATGCATTTCTTCAGGCATTATTAGACATATTGCATGTGTATTTTTGGAGTTATGTTTCATAAACTGACATTTTGAGTTTGACCAATATGAGGCCAGTAAAACCTGATTTTTGTATTTTTGAACCTTTCCAAAATACCTGATTCAGGTCAACCTCACATAAATTCAATATTACAGGCTTTTTTAGACAAAGTTCATGTTTGGTTTTGGAGTTATGATTATAAACCTTTCATGTTTAGGTTGACAGTCACACTGTTATATTAAATAAAAAAACTAACTTGTGTCTTTAGAAACCTTACAAAAGATCATTGTTCTAGTACTACTAACAAAAATACATATCTCTAGGCATTATTAGCCATTTTGCATGTGTCGTTTAGAAGTTATGTTTGAATACATTTTTATTGCTTTTTTCGCATCATCTCAGGATTCTAAGAACATTATAGTCATATTGAGTAAAAAAAACTACTTTTTGCATTTGCAAGATTTAAAAAAGCATATGTTTCGAGTAAAACTCCCAAAGATGCATTATTTCAGGCATTATTAGCCATTTTCCATGTGTGGTGTAGGAGTTATGTTTAAATAACTGTCCTATTGAGTGTTACAGTATACAGTCATATTGAGTAATACCTCATTTTTGTATTTGCAAACCATAGAAAAACAACTGTATCTAGTAAAACTCACATGTATTCAATATC
Source organism: Nerophis ophidion (assembly GCF_033978795.1). Taxonomy (NCBI): domain Eukaryota; kingdom Metazoa; phylum Chordata; class Actinopteri; order Syngnathiformes; family Syngnathidae; genus Nerophis; species Nerophis ophidion. The sequence goes on along the minus strand of NW_026907163.1, from coordinate 62,159 downwards.
ACAGGCCTTTTTAGACACTTTGCACGTTTGGATTAGGAATTATGTTGGAATACATTTTTATTGCTTTATTCGCATTATCTCATTATTCTAAGTACATTACTGTCAAATTGAGTAAAACATTACTTTTTGTTTTTGCAAACGGTACCAAATGTTTTTTTTTCAGGGAAACTCTCAAAGATGCATTTCTTCAGGCATTATTAGACATATTGCATGTGTATTTTTGGAGTTATGTTTCATAAACTGACATTTTGAGTTTGACCAATATGAGGCCAGTAAAACCTGATTTTTGTATTTTTGAACCTTTCCAAAATACCTGATTCAGGTCAAACTCACATAAATTCAATATTACAGGCTTTTTTAGACAAAGTTCATGTTTGGTTTTGGAGTTTTGATTATAAACCTTTCATATTTAGGTTGACAGTCACACTGTTATATTGAATAAAAAAACTAACTTGTGTCTTTAGAAACCTTACAAAAGATCATTTTTCTAGTAATACTAACAAAAATACATATCTGTAGGCATTATTAGCCATTTTGCATGTGTTGTTTAGAAGTTATGTTTGAATACATTTTTATTGCTTTTTTCGCATTATCTCAGGATTCTAAGAACATTATAGTCATAATGTGTAAAAAACTACTTTTTGCATTTGCAAGATTTAAAAAAGCATATGTTTCGAGTAAAACTCCCAAAGATGCATTATTTCAGGCATTATTAGCCATTTTCCATGTGTGGTGTAGGAGTTATGTTTAAATAACTGTCATATTGAGTGTTACAGTATACAGTCATATTGAGTAATACCTCATTTTTGTATTTGCAAACCATAGAAAAACAACTGTATCTAGTAAAACTCACATGTATTCAATATCACAGGCCTTTTTAGACACTTTGCACGTTTGGATTAGGAATTATGTTGGAATACATTTTTATTGCTTTATTCGCATTATCTCATTATTCTAAGTACATTACTGTCAAATTGAGTAAAACATTACTTTTTGTTTTTGCAAACGGTACCAAATGTTTTTTTTTCAGGGAAACTCTCAAAGATGAATTTCTTCAGGCATTATTAGACATATTGCATGTGTATTTTTGGAGTTATGTTTCATAAACTGACATTTTGAGTTTGACCAATATGAGGCCAGTAAAACCTGATTTTTGTATTTTTGAACCTTTCCAAAATACCTGATTCAGGTCAAACTCACATAAATTCAATATTACAGGCTTTTTTAGACAAAGTTCATGTTTGGTTTTGGAGTTTTGATTATAAACCTTTCATATTTAGGTTGACAGTCACACTGTTATATTGAATAAAAAAACTAACTTGTGTCTTTAGAAACCTTACAAAAGATCATTTTTCTAGTACTACTAACAAAAATACATATCTCTAGGCATTATTAGCCATTTTGCATGTGTTGTTTAGAAGTTATGTTTGAATATATTTTTATTGCTTTTTTCGCATTATCTCAGGATTCTAAGAACATTATAGTCATATTGTGTAAAAAACTACTTTTTGCATTTGCAAGATTTAAAAAAGCATATGTTTCGAGTAAAACTCCCAAAGATGCATTATTTCAGGCATTATTAGCCATTTTCCATGTGTGGTGTAGGAGTTATGTTTAAATAACTGTCATATTGAGTGTTACAGTATACAGTCATATTGAGTAATACCTAATTTTTGTATTTGCAAACCATAGAAAAACAACTGTATCTAGTAAAACTCACATGTATTCAATATCACAGGCATTTTAGACACTTTGCACGTTTGGATTAGGAATTATGTTGGAATACATTTTTATTGCTTTATTCGCATTATCTCAGGATTCTAAGTACAATACTGTCAAATTGAGTAAAACATTACTTTTTGTTTTTGCAAACGGTACCAAAAGTTTTTTTTTCAGGGAAACTCTCAAAGATGCATTTCTTCAGGCATTATTAGACATATTGCATGTGTATTTTTGGAGTTATGTTTCATAAACTGACATTTTGAGTTTGACCAATATGAGGCCAGTAAAACCTGATTTTTGTATTTTTGAACCTTTCCAAAATACCTGATTCAGGTCAAACTCACATAAATTCAATATTACAGGCTTTTTTAGACAAAGTTCATGTTTGGTTTTGGAGTTATGATTATAAACCTTTCATGTTTAGGTTGACAGTCACACTGTTATATTAAATAAAAAAACTAACTTGTGTCTTTAGAAACCTTACAAAAGATCATTTTTCTAGTACTACTAACAAAAATACATATCTCTAGGCATTATTAGCCATTTTGCATGTGTTGTTTAGAAGTTATGTTTGAATACATTTTTATTGCTTTTTTCGCATCATCTCAGGATTCTAAGAACATTATAGTCATATTGAGTAAAAAAAACTACTTTTTGCATTTGCAATATTTAAAAAAGCATATATTTCGAGTAAAACTCCCAAAGATGCATTATTTCAGGCATTATTAGCCCTTTTCCAAGTGTGGTGTAGGAGTTATGTTTAAATAACTGTCATATTGAGTGTTACAGTATACAGTCATATTGAGTAATACCTCATTTTTGTATTTGCAAACCATAGAAAAACAACTGTATCTAGTAAAACTCACATGTATTCAATATCACAGGCATTTTTAGACACTTTGCACGTTTGGATTAGGAATTATGTTGGAATACATTTTTATTGCTTTATTCGCATTATCTCAGGATTCTCATTATTCTAAGTACATTACTGTCAAATTGAGTAAAACATTACTTTTTGTTTTTGCAAACGGTACCAAATGTTTTTTTTTCAGGGAAACTCTCAAAGATGCATTTCTTCAGGCATTATTAGACATATTGCACGTGTATTTTTGGAGTTATGTTTCATAAACTGACATTTTGAGTTTGACCAATATGAGGCCAGTAAAACCTGATTTTTGTATTTTTGAACCTTTCCAAAATACCTGATTCAGGTCAAACTCACATAAATTCAATATTACAGGCTTTTTTAGACAAAGTTCATGTTTGGTTTTGGAGTTTTGATTATAAACCTTTCATATTTAGGTTGACAGTCACACTGTTATATTGAATAAAAAAACTAACTTGTGTCTTTAGAAACCTTACAAAAGATCATTTTTCTAGTACTACTAACAAAAATACATATCTCTAGGCATTATTAGCCATTTTGCATGTGTTGTTTAGAAGTTATGTTTGAATATATTTTTATTGCTTTTTTCGCATTATCTCAGGATTCTAAGAACATTATAGTCATATTAATTAAAAAACTACTTTTTGCATTTGCAAGATTTAAAAAAGCATATGTTTCGAGTAAAACTCCCAAAGATGCATTATTTCAGGCATTATTAGCCATTTTCCATGTGTGGTGTAGGAGTTATGTTTAAATAACTGTCATATTGAGTGTTACAGTATACAGTCATATTGAGTAATACCTAATTTTTGTATTTGCAAACCATAGAAAAACAACTGTATCTAGTAAAACTCACATGTATTCAATATCACAGGCATTTTAGACACTTTGCACGTTTGGATTAGGAATTATGTTGGAATACATTTTTATTGCTTTATTCGCATTATCTCAGGATTCTAAGTACATTACTGTCAAATTGAGTAAAACATTACTTTTTGTTTTTGCAAACGGTACCAAAAGTTTTTTTTTCAGGGAAACTCTCAAAGATGCATTTCTTCAGGCATTATTAGACATATTGCATGTGTATTTTTGGAGTTATGTTTCATAAACTGACATTTTGAGTTTGACCAATATGAGGCCAGTAAAACCTGATTTTTGTATTTTTGAACCTTTCCAAAATACCTGATTCAGGTCAAACTCACATAAATTCAATATTACAGGCTTTTTTAGACAAAGTTCATGTTTGGTTTTGGAGTTATGATTATAAACCTTTCATGTTTAGGTTGACAGTCACACTGTTATATTAAATAAAAAAACTAACTTGTGTCTTTAGAAACCTTACAAAAGATCATTTTTCTAGTACTACTAACAAAAATACATATCTCTAGGCATTATTAGCCATTTTGCATGTGTTGTTTAGAAGTTATGTTTGAATACATTTTTATTGCTTTTTTCGCATCATCTCAGGATTCTAAGAACATTATAGTCATATTGAGTAAAATAAACTACTTTTTGCATTTGCAAGATTTAAAAAAGCATATGTTTCGAGTAAAACTCCCAAAGATGCATTATTTCAGGCATTATTAGCCCTTTTCCAAGTGTGGTGTAGGAGTTATGTTTAAATAACTGTCATATTGAGTGTTACAGTATACAGTCATATTGAGTAATACCTCATTTTTGTATTTGCAAACCATAGAAAAACAACTGTATCTAGTAAAACTCACATGTATTCAATATCACAGGCATTTTTAGACACTTTGCACGTTTGGATTAGGAATTATGTTGGAATACATTTTTATTGCTTTATTCGCATTATCTCAGGATTCTAAGTACATTACTGTCAAATTGAGTAAAACATTACTTTTTGTTTTTGCAAACGCTACCAAATGTTTTTTTTTCAGGGAAACTCTCAAAGATGCATTTCTTCAGGCATTATTAGACATACTGCATGTGTATTTTTGGAGTTATGTTTCATAAACTGACATTTTGAGTTTGACCAATATGAGGCCAGTAAAACCTGATTTTTGTATTTTTGAACCTTTCCAAAATACCTGATTCAGGTCAAACTCACATAAATTCAATATTACAGGCTTTTTTAGACAAAGTTCATGTTTGGTTTTGGAGTTATGATTATAAACCTTTCATATTTAGGTTGACAGTCACACTGTTATATTGAATAAAAAAACTAACTTGTGTCTTTAGAAACCTTACAAAAGATCATTTTTCTAGTAATACTAACAAAAATACATATCTGTAGGCATTATTAGCCATTTTGCATGTGTTGTTTAGAAGTTATGTTTGAATACATTTTTATTGCTTTTTTCGCATTATCTCAGGATTCTAAGAACATTATAGTCATATTGTGTAAAAAACTACTTTTTGCATTTGCAAGATTTAAAAAAGCATATGTTTCGAGTAAAACTCCCAAAGATGCATTATTTCAGGCATTATTAGCCATTTTCCATGTGTGGTGTAGGAGTTATGTTTAAATAACTGTCATATTGAGTGTTACAGTATACAGTCATATTGAGTAATACCTCATTTTTGTATTTGCAAACCATAGAAAAACAACTGTATCTAGTAAAACTCACATGTATTCAATATCACAGGCATTTTTAGACACTTTGCACGTTTGGATTAGGAATTATGTTGGAATACATTTTTATTGCTTTATTCGCATTATCTCAGGATTCTAAGTACATTACTGTCAAATTGAGTAAAACATTACTTTTTGTTTTTGCAAACGGTACCAAAAGTTTTTTTTTCAGGGAAACTCTCAAAGATGCATTTCTTCAGGCATTATTAGACATATTGCATGTGTATTTTTGGAGTTATGTTTCATAAACTGACATTTTGAGTTTGACCAATATGAGGCCAGTAAAACCTGATTTTTGTATTTTTGAACCTTTCCAAAATACCTGATTCAGGTCAAACTCACATAAATTCAATATTACAGGCTTTTTTAGACAAAGTTCATGTTTGGTTTTGGAGTTATGATTATAAACCTTTCATGTTTAGGTTGACAGTCACACTGTTATATTAAATAAAAAAACTAACTTGTGTCTTTAGAAACCTTACAAAAGATCTTTGTTCTAGTACTACTAACAAAAATACATATCTCTAGGCATTATTAGCCATTTTGCATGTGTTGTTTAGAAGTTATGTTTGAATACATTTTTATTGCTTTTTTCGCATCATCTCAGGATTCTAAGAACATTATAGTCATATTGAGTAAAAAAAACAACTTTTTGCATTTGCAAGATTTAAAAAAGCATATGTTTCGAGTAAAACTCCCAAAGATGCATTATTTCAGGCATTATTAGCCATTTTCCAAGTGTGGTGTAGGAGTTATGTTTAAATAACTGTCATATTGAGTGTTACAGTATACAGTCATATTGAGTACTACCTCATTTTTGTATTTGCAAACCATAGAAAAACAACTGTATCTAGTAAAACTCACATGTATTCAATATCACAGGCATTTTTAGACACTTTGCACGTTTGGATTAGGAATTATGTTGGAATACATTTTTATTGCTTTATTCGCATTATCTCAGGATTCCAAGTACATTACTGTGAAATTGAGTAAAACATTACTTTTTGTTTTTGCAAACGGTACCAAATGTTTTTTTTTCAGGGAAACTCTCAAAGATGCATTTCTTCAGGTATTATTAGACATATTGCATGTGTATTTTTGGAGTTATGTTTCATAAACTGACATTTTGAGTTTGACCAATATGAGGCCAGTAAAACCTGATTTTTGTATTTTTGAACCTTTCCAAAATACCTGATTCAGGTCAAACTCACATAAATTCAATATTACAGGCTTTTTTAGACAAAGTTCATGTTTGGTTTTGGAGTTATGATTATAAACCTTTCATATTTAGGTTGACAGTCACACTGTTATATTGAATAAAAAAACTAACTTGTGTCTTTAGAAACCTTACAAAAGATCATTTTTCTAGTACTACTAACAAAAATACATATCTCTAGGCATTATTAGCCATTTTGCATGTGTTGTTTAGAAGTTATGTTTGAATACATTTTTATTGCTTTTTTTGCATATCTCAGGATTCTAAGAACATTATAGTCATATTGAGTAAAAAACTACTTTTTGCATTTGCAAGATTTAAAAACGCATATGTTTCGAGTAAAACTCCCAAAGATGCATTATTTCAGGCATTATTAGCAATTTTCCATGTGTGGTGTAGGAGTTATGTTTAAATAACTGTCATATTGAGTGTTACAGTATACAGTCATATTGAGTAATACCTCATGTTTGTATTTGCAAACCATAGAAAAACAACTGTATCTAGTAAAACTCACATGTATTCAATATCACAGGCATTTTTAGACACTTTGCACGTTTGGATTAGGAATTATGTTGGAATACATTTTTATTGCTTTATTCGCATTATCTCAGTATTCTAAGTACATTACTGTCAAATTGAGTAAAACATTACTTTTTGTTTTTGCAAACGGTACCAAATGTTTTTTTTCAGGGAAACTCTCAAAGATGCATTTCTTCAGGCATTATTAGACATATTGCATGTGTATTTCTGGAGTTCTGTTTCATAAACTGACATTTTGAGTTTGACCAATATGAGGCCAGTAAAACCTGATTTTTGTATTTTTGAACCTTTCCAAAATACCTGATTCAGGTCAAACTCACATAAATTCAATATTACAGGCTTTTTTAGACAAAGTTCATGTTTGGTTTTGGAGTTATGATTATAAACCTTTCATATTTAGGTTGACAGTCACACTGTTATATTGAATAAAAAAACTAACTTGTGTCTTTAGAAACCTTACAAAAGATAATTTTTCTAGTAATACTAACAAAAATACATATCTGTAGGCATTATTAGCCATTTTGCATGTGTTGTTTAGAAGTTATGTTTGAATACATTTTTATTGCTTTTTTCGCATTATCTCAGGATTCTAAGAACATTATAGTCATATTGTGTAAAAAACTACTTTTTGCATTTGCAAGATTTAAAAAAGCATATGTTTCGAGTAAAACTCCCAAAGATGCATTATTTCAGGCATTATTAGCCATTTTCCATGTGTGGTGTAGGAGTTATGTTTAAATAACTGTCATATTGAGTGTTACAGTATACAGTCATATTGAGTAATACCTCATTTTTGTATTTGCAAACCATAGAAAAACAACTGTATCTTGTAAAACTCACGTGTATTCAATATCACAGGCATTTTTAGACACTTTGCACGTTTGGATTAGGAATTATGTTGGAATACATTTTTATTGCTTTATTCGCATTATCTCAGGATTCTAAGTACATTACTGTCAAATTGAGTAAAACATTACTTTTTGTTTTTGCAAACGGTACCAAAAGTTTTTTTTTCAGGGAAACTCTCAAAGATGCATTTCTTCAGGCATTATTAGACATATTGCATGTGTATTTTTGGAGTTATGTTTCATAAACTGACATTTTGAGTTTGACCAATATGAGGCCAGTAAAACCTGATTTTTGTATTTTTGAACCTTTCCAAAATACCTGATTCAGGTCAAACTCACATAAATTCAATATTACAGGCTTTTTTAGACAAAGTTCATGTTTGGTTTTGGAGTTATGATTATAAACCTTTCATGTTTAGGTTGACAGTCACACTGTTATATTAAATAAAAAAACTAACTTGTGTCTTTAGAAACCTTACAAAAGATCTTTGTTCTAGTACTACTAACAAAAATGCATATCTCTAGGCATTATTAGCCATTTTGCATGTGTTGTTTAGAAGTTATGTTTGAATACATTTTTATTGCTTTTTTCGCATCATCTCAGGATTCTAAGAACATTATAGTCATATTAAGTAAAAAAAACAACTTTTTGCATTTGCAAGATTTAAAAAAGCATATGTTTCGAGTAAAACTCCCAAAGATGCATTATTTCAGGCATTATTAGCCATTTTCCAAGTGTGGTGTAGGAGTTATGTTTAAATAACTGTCATATTGAGTGTTACAGTATACAGTCATATTGAGTAATACCTCATTTTTGTATTTGCAAACCATAGAAAAACAACTGTATCTAGTAAAACTCACATGTATTCAATATCACAGGCATTTTTAGACACTTTGCACGTTTGGATTAGGAATTATGTTGGAATACATTTTTATTGCTTTATTCGCATTATCTCAGGATTCTAAGTACATTAGTGTCAAATTGAGTAAAACATTACTTTTTGTTTTTGCAAACGGTACCAAATGTTTTTTTTTCAGGGAAACTCTCAAAGATGCATTTCTTCAGGCATTATTAGACATATTGCATGTGTATTTTTGGAGTTATGTTTCATAAACTGACATTTTGAGTTTGACCAATATGAGGCCAGTAAAACCTGATTTTTGTATTTTTGAACCTTTCCAAAATACCTGATTCAGGTCAAACTCACATAAATTCAATATTACAGGCTTTTTTAGACAAAGTTCATGTTTGGTTTTGGAGTTATGATTATAAACCTTTCATATTTAGGTTGACAGTCACACTGTTATATTGAATAAAAAAACTAACTTGTGTCTTTAGAAACCTTACAAAAGATCATTTTTCTAGTAATACTAACAAAAATACATATCTGTAGGCATTATTAGCCATTTTGCATGTGTTGTTTAGAAGTTATGTTTGAATACATTTTTATTGCTTTTTTCGCATTATCTCAGGATTCTAAGAACATTATAGTCATATTGTGTAAAAAACTACTTTTTGCATTTGCAAGATTTAAAAAAGCATATCTTTCGAGTAAAACTCCCAAAGATGCATTATTTCAGGCATTATTAGCCATTTTCCATGTGTGGTGTAGGAGTTATGTTTAAATAACTGTCATATTGAGTGTTACAGTATACAGTCATATTGAGTAATACCTCATTTTTGTATTTGCAAACCATAGAAAAACAACTGTATCTAGTAAAACTCACATGTATTCAATATCACAGGCATTTTTAGACACTTTGCACGTTTGGATTAGGAATTATGTTGGAATACATTTTTATTGCTTTATTCGCATTATCTCAGGATTCTAAGTACATTACTGTGAAATTGAGTAAAACATTACTTTTTGTTTTTGCAAACGGTACCAAATGTTTTTTTTTCAGGGAAACTCTCAAAGATGCATTTCTTCAGGTATTATTAGACATATTGCATGTGTATTTTTGGAGTTATGTTTCATAAACTGACATTTTGAGTTTGACCAATATGAGGCCAGTAAAACCTGATTTTTGTATTTTTGAACCTTTCCAAAATACCTGATTCAGGTCAAACTCACATAAATTCAATATTACAGGCTTTTTTAGACAAAGTTCATGTTTGGTTTTGGAGTTATGATTATAAACCTTTCATATTTAGGTTGACAGTCACACTGTTATATTGAATAAAAAAACTAACTTGTGTCTTTAGAAACCTTACAAAAGATCATTTTTCTAGTACTACTAACAAAAATACATATCTCTAGGCATTATTAGCCATTTTGCATGTGTTGTTTAGAAGTTATGTTTGAATACATTTGTATTGCTTTTTTCGCATATCTCAGGATTCTAAGAACATTATAGTCATATTGAGTAAAAAACTACTTTTTGCATTTGCGAGATTTAAAAACGCATATGTTTCGAGTAAAACTCCCAAAGATGCATTATTTCAGGCATTATTAGCAATTTTCCATGTGTGGTGTAGGAGTTATGTTTAAATAACTGTCATATTGAGTGTTACAGTATACAGTCATATTGAGTAATACCTCATGTTTGTATTTGCAAACCATAGAAAAACAACTGTATCTAGTAAAACTCACATGTATTCAATATCACAGGCATTTTTAGACACTTTGCACGTTTGGATTAGGAATTATGTTGGAATACATTTTTATTGCTTTATTCGCATTATCTCAGTATTCTAAGTACATTACTGTCAAATTGAGTAAAACATTACTTTTTGTTTTTGCAAACGGTACCAAATGTTTTTTTTCAGGGAAACTCTCAAAGATGCATTTCTTCAGGCATTATTAGACATATTGCATGTGTATTTCTGGAGTTCTGTTTCATAAACTGACATTTTGAGTTTGACCAATATGAGGCCAGTAAAACCTGATTTTTGTATTTTTGAACCTTTCCAAAATACCTTATTCAGGTCAAACTCACATAAATTCAATATTACAGGCTTTTTTAGACAAAGTTCATGTTTGGTTTTGGAGTTATGATTATAAACCTTTCATATTTAGGTTGACAGTCACACTGTTATATTGAATAAAAAAACTAACTTGTGTCTTTAGAAACCTTACAAAAGATCATTTTTCTAGTACTACTAACAAAAATACATATCTCTAGGCATTATTAGCTATTTTGCATGTCTTGTTTAGAAGTTATGTTTGAATACATTTTTATTGCTTTTTTCGCATTATCTCAGGATTCTAAGAACATTATAGTCATATTGAGTAAAAAACTACTTTTTGCATTTGCAAGATTTAAAAAAGCATATGTTTCGAGTAAAACTCCCAAAGATGCATTATTTCAGGCATTATTAGCCATTTTCCATGTGTGGTGTAGGAGTTATGTTTAAATAACTGTCCTATTGAGTGTTACAGTATACAGTCATATTGAGTAATACCTCATTTTTGTATTTGCAAACCATAGAAAAACAACTGTATCTAGTAAAACTCACATGTATTCAATATTACAGGCCTTTTTAGACACTTTGCACGTTTGGATTAGGAATTATGTTGGAATACATTTTTATTGCTTTATTCGCATTATCTCATTATTCTAAGTACATTACTGTCAAATTGAGTAAAACATTACTTTTTGTTTTTGCAAACGGTACCAAATGTTTTTTTTTCAGGGAAACTCTCAAAGATGCATTTCTTCAGGCATTATTAGACATATTATATGTGTATTTTTGGAGTTATGTTTCATAAACTGACATTTTGAGTTTGACCAATATGAGGCCAGTAAAACCTGATTTTTGTATTTTTGAACCTTTCCAAAATACCTGATTCAGGTCAAACTCACATAAATTCAATATTACAGGCTTTTTTAGACAAAGTTCATGTTTGGTTTTGGAGTTATGATTATAAACCTTTCATGTTTAGGTTGACAGTCACACTGTTATATTAAATAAAAAAACTAACTTGTGTCTTTAGAAACCTTACAAAAGATCATTGTTCTAGTACTACTAACAAAAATACATATCTCTAGGCATTATTAGCCATTTTGCATGTGTTGTTTAGAAGTTATGTTTGAATACATTTTTATTGCTTTTTTCGCATCATCTCAGGATTCTAAGAACATTATAGTCATATTAAGTAAAAAAAACTACGTTTTGCATTTGCAAGATTTAAAAAAGCATATGTTTCGAGTAAAACTCCCAAAGATGCATTATTTCAGGCATTATTAGCCATTTTCCAAGTGTGGTGTAGGAGTTATGTTTAAATAACTGTCATATTGAGTGTTACAGTATACAGTCATATTGAGTAATACCTCATTTTTGTATTTGCAAACCATAGAAAAACAACTGTATCTAGTAAAACTCACATGTATTCAATATCACAGGCATTTTTAGACACTTTGCACGTTTGGATTAGGAATTATGTTGGAATACATTTTTATTGCTTTATTCGCATTATCTCAGGATTCTAAGTACATTACTGTCAAATTGAGTAAAACATTACTTTTTGTTTTTGCAAACGGTACCAAGTGTTTTTTTTTCAGGGAAACTCTCAAAGATGCATTTCTTCAGGTATTATTAGACATATTGCATGTTTATTTTTGGAGTTATGTTTCATAAACTGACATTTTGAGTTTGACCTATATGAGGCCAGTAAAACCTGATTTTTGTATTTTTGAACCTTTCCAAAATACCTGATTCAGGTCAAACTCACATAAATTCAATATTACATGCTTTTTTAGACAAAGTTCATGTTTGGTTTTGGAGTTATGATTATAAACCTTTCATATTTAGGTTGACAGTCACACTGTTATATTGAATAAAAAAACTAACTTGTGTCTTTAGAAACCTTACAAAAGATCATTTTTCTAGTACTACTAACAAAAATACATATCTCTAGGCATTATTAGCCATTTTGCATGTGTTGTTTAGAAGTAATGTTTGAATACATTTTTATTGCTTTTTTCGCATTATCTCAGGATTCTAAGAACATTATAGTCATATTGAGTAAAAAACTACTTTTTGCATTTGCAAGATTTAAAAAAGCATATGTTTCGAGTAAAACTCCCAAAGATGCACTATTTCAGGCATTATTAGCAATTTTCCATGTGTGGTGTAGGAGTTATGTTTAAATAACTGTCCTATTGAGTGTTACAGTATACTGTCATATTGAGTAATACCTGATTTTTGTATTTGCAAACCATAGAAAAACAACTGTATCTAGTAAAACTCACATGTATTCAATATCACAGGCATTTTAGACACTTTGCACGTTTGGATTAGGAATTATGTTGGAATACATTTTTATTGCTTTATTCGCATAATCTCAGGATACTAAGTACATTACTGTCAAATTGAGTAAAATATTACTTTTTGTTTTTGCAAACGGTACCAAATGTTTTTTTTTCAGGAAAACTCTCAAAGATGCATTTCTTCAGGCATTATTAGACTTTTTGCATGTGTATTTTTGGAGTTATGTTTCATAAACTGACATTTTGAGTTTGACCAATATGAGGCCAGTAAAACCTGATTTTTGTATTTTTGAACCTTTCCAAAATACCTGATTCAGGTCAAACTAACATAAATTCAATATTACAGGCTTTTTTAGACAAATTTCATGTTTGGTTTTGGAGTTATGATTATAAACCTTTCATGTTTAGGTTGACAGTCACACTGTTATATTGAATAAAAAAACTAACTTGTGTCTTTAGAAACCTTACAAAAGATCATTTTTCTAGTACTACTAACAAAAATACATATCTCTAGGCATTATTAGCCATTTTGCATGTGTTGTTTAGAAGTAATGTTTGAATACATTTTTATTGCTTTTTTCACATTATCTCAGGATTCTAAGAACATTATAGTCATATTGAGTAAAAAACTACTTTTTGCATTTGCAAGATTTAAAAAAGCATATGTTTCGAGTAAAACTCCCAAAGATGCATTATTTCAGGCATTATTAGCCATTTTCCATGTGTGGTGTAGGAGTTATGTTTAAATAACTGTCCTATTGAGTGTTACAGTATACAGTCATATTGAGTAATACCTAATTTTTGTATTTGCAAACCATAGAAAAACAACTGTATCTAGTAAAACTCACATGTATTCAATATCACAGGCATTTTTAGACATTTTGCACGTTTGGATTAGGAATTATGTTGGAATACATTTTTATTGCTTTATTCGCATTATCTCAGGATTCTAAGTACATTACTGTCAAATTGAGTAAAACATTACTTTTTGTTTTTGCAAACGCTACCAAATGTTTTTTTTTCAGGAAAACTCTCAAAGATGCATTTCTTCAGGCATTATTAGACATATTGCATGTGTATTTTTGGAGTTATGTTTCATAAACTGACATTTTGAGTTTGACCGATATGAGGCCAGTAAAACCTGATTTTTGAATTTTTGAACCTTTCCAAAATACCTGATTCAGGTCAAACTCACATAAATTCAATGTTACAGGCTTTTTTAGACAAAGTTCATGTTTGGTTTTGGAGTTATGATTATAAACCTTTCATATTTAGGTTGACAGTCACACTGTTATATTGAATAGAAAAACTAACTTGTGTCTTTAGAAACCTTACAAAATATCATTTTTCTAGTACTACTAACAAAAATACATATCTCTAGGCATTATTAGCCATTTTGCATGTGTTGTTTAGAAGTTATGTTTGAATACATTTTTATTGCTTTTTTCGCATCATCTGAGCATTCTAAGAACATTATAGTCATATTGTGTAAAAAACTACTTTTTGCATTTGCAAGATTTAAAAAAGCATATGTTTCGAGTAAAACTCCCAAAGATGCATTATGTCAGGCATTATTAGCCATTTTTCATGTGTGGTGTAGGAGTTATGTTTAAATAACTGTCATATTGAGTGTTACAGTATACAGTCATATTGAGTAATACCTCATTTTTGTATTTGCAAACCATAGAAAAACAACTGTATCTAGTAAAACTCACATGTATTCAATATCACAGGCATTTTTAGACACTTTGCACGTTTGGATTAGGAATTATGTTGGAATACATTTTTATTGCTTTATTCGCATTATCTCAGGATTCTAAGTACATTACTGTCAAATTGAGTAAAACATTACTTTTTGTTTTTGCAAACGGTACCAAATGTTTTTTTTTCAGGGAAACTCTCAAAGATGCATTTCTTCAGGCATTATTAGACATATTGCATGTGTATTTTTGGAGTTATGTTTCATAAACTGACATTTTGAGTTTGACCAATATGAGGCCAGTAAAACCTGATTTTTGTATTTTTGAACCTTTCCAAAATACCTGATTCAGGTCAAACTCACATAAATTCAATATTACAGGCTTTTTTAGACAAAGTTCATGTTTGGTTTTGGAGTTATGATTATAAACCTTTCATATTTAGGTTGACAGTCACACTGTTATATTGAAAAAAAAAATTAACTTGTGTCTTTAGAAACCTTACAAAAGATCATTTTTCTAGTACTACTAACAAAAATACATATCTGTAGGCATTATTAGCCATTTTGCATGTGTTGTTTAGAAGTTATGTTTGAATACATTTTTATTGCTTTTTTCGCATTATCTCGGGATTCTAAGAACATTATAGTCATATTGAGTAAAAAACTACTTTTTGCATTTGCAAGATTTAAAAAAGCATATGTTTCAAGTAAAACTCCCAAAGATGCATTATTTCAGGCATTATTAGCCATTTTCCATGTGTGGTGTAGGAGTTATGTTTAAATAACTGTCATATTGAGTGTTACAGTATACAGTCATATTGAGTAATACCTAATTTTTGTATTTGCAAACCATAGAAAAACAACTGTATCTAGTAAAACTCACATGTATTCAATATCACAGGCATTTTTAGACACTTTGCACGTTTGGATTAGGAATTATGTTGGAATACATTTTTATTGCTTTATTCGCATTATCTCAGTATTCTAAGTACATTACTGTCAAATTGAGTAAAACATTACTTTTTTTTTTTGCAAACGGTACCAAATGTTTTTTTTTCAGGGAAACTCTCAAAGATGCATTTCTTCAGGCATTATTAGACATATTGCATGTGTATTTTTGGAGTTATGTTTCATAAACTGACATTTTGATTTTGACCAATATGAGGCCAGTAAAACCTGATTTTTGTATTTTTGAACCTTTCCAAAATACCTGATTCAGGTCAAACTCACATAAATTCAATATTACAGGCTTTTTTAGACAAAGTTCATGTTTGGTTTTGGAGTTATGATTATAAACCTTCATATTTAGGTTGACAGTCACACTGTTATATTGAATAAAAAAACTAACTTGTGTCTTTAGAAACCTTACAAAAGATCATTTTTCTAGTACTACTAACAAAAATACATATCTCTAGGCATTATTAGCCATTTTGCATGTCTTGTTTAGAAGTTATGTTTGAATACATTTTTATTGCTTTTTTCGCATTATCTCAGGATTCTAAGAACATTATAGTCATATTGAGTAAAAAACTACTTTTTGCATTTGCAAGATTTAAAAAAGCATATGTTTCGAGTAAAACTCCCAAAGATGCATTATTTCAGGCATTATTAGCAATTTTCCATGTGTGGTGTAGGAGTTATGTTTAAATAACTGTCCTATTGAGTGTTACAGTATACAGTCATATTGAGTAATACCTCATTTTTGTATTTGCAAACCATAGAAAAACAACTGTATCTAGTAAAACTCACATGTATTCAATATTACAGGCCTTTTTAGGAACTTTGCACGTTTGGATTAGGAATTATGTTGGAATACATTTTTATTGCTTTATTCGCATTATCTCATTATTCTAAGTACATTACTGTCAAATTGAGTAAAACATTACTTTTTGTTTTTGCAAACGGTACCAAATGTTTTTTTTTCAGGGAAACTCTCAAAGATGCATTTCTTCAGGCATTATTAGACATATTATATGTGTATTTTTGGAGTTATGTTTCATAAACTGACATTTTGAGTTTGACCAATATGAGGCCAGTAAAACCTGATTTTTGTATTTTTGAACCTTTCCAAAATACCTGATTCAGGTCAAACTCACATAAATTCAATATTACAGGCTTTTTTAGACAAAGTTCATGTTTGGTTTTGGAGTTATGATTATAAACCTTTCATGTTTAGGTTGACAGTCACACTGTTATATTAAATAAAAAAACTAACTTGTGTCTTTAGAAACCTTACAAAAGATCATTGTTCTAGTACTACTAACAAAAATACATATCTCTAGGCATTATTAGCCATTTTGCATGTGTTGTTTAGAAGTTATGTTTGAATACATTTTTATTGCTTTTTCGCATCATCTCAGGATTCTAAGAACATTATAGTCATATTAAGTAAAAAAAACTACGTTTTGCATTTGCAAGATTTAAAAAAGCATATGTTTCGAGTAAAACTCCAAAGATGCATTATTTCAGGCATTATTAGCCATTTTCCAAGTGTGGTGTAGGAGTTATGTTTAAATAACTGTCATATTGAGTGTTACAGTATACAGTCATATTGAGTAATACCTCATTTTTGTATTTGCAAACCATAGAAAAACAACTGTATCTAGTAAAACTCACATGTATTCAATATCACAGGCATTTTTAGACACTTTGCACGTTTGGATTAGGAATTATGTTGGAATACATTTTTATTGCTTTATTCGCATTATCTCAGGATTCTAAGTACATTACTGTCAAATTGAGTAAAACATTACTTTTTGTTTTTGCAAACGGTACCAAGTGTTTTTTTTTCAGGGAAACTCTCAAAGATGCATTTCTTCAGGTATTATTAGACATATTGCATGTTTATTTTTGGAGTTATGTTTCATAAACTGACATTTTGAGTTTGACCTATATGAGGCCAGTAAAACCTGATTTTTGTATTTTTGAACCTTTCCAAAATACCTGATTCAGGTCAAACTCACATAAATTCAATATTACATGCTTTTTTAGACAAAGTTCATGTTTGGTTTTGGAGTTATGATTATAAACCTTTCATATTTAGGTTGACAGTCACACTGTTATATTGAATAAAAAAACTAACTTGTGTCTTTAGAAACCTTACAAAAGATCATTTTTCTAGTACTACTAACAAAAATACATATCTCTAGGCATTATTAGCCATTTTGCATGTGTTGTTTAGAAGTAATGTTTGAATACATTTTTATTGCTTTTTTCGCATTATCTCAGGATTCTAAGAACATTATAGTCATATTGAGTAAAAAACTACTTTTTGCATTTGCAAGATTTAAAAAAAGCATATGTTTCGAGTAAAACTCCCAAAGATGCACTATTTCAGGCATTATTAGCAATTTTCCATGTGTGGTGTAGGAGTTATGTTTAAATAACTGTCCTATTGATGTTACAGTATACTGTCATATTGAGTAATACCTGATTTTTGTATTTGCAAACCATAGAAAAACAACTGTATCTAGTAAAACTCACATGTATTCAATATCACAGGCATTTTAGACACTTTGCACGTTTGGATTAGGAATTATGTTGGAATACATTTTTATTGCTTTATTCGCATAATCTCAGGATACTAAGTACATTACTGTCAAATTGAGTAAAATATTACTTTTTGTTTTTGCAAACGGTACAAATGTTTTTTTTTCAGGAAAACTCTCAAAGATGCATTTCTTCAGGCATTATTAGACTTTTTGCATGTGTATTTTTGGAGTTATGTTTCATAAACTGACATTTTGAGTTTGACCAATATGAGGCCAGTAAAACCTGATTTTTGTATTTTGAACCTTTCCAAAATACCTGATTCAGGTCAAACTAACATAAATTCAATATTACAGGCTTTTTTAGACAAATTTCATGTTTGGTTTTGGAGTTATGATTATAAACCTTTCATGTTTAGGTTGACAGTCACACTGTTATATTGAATAAAAAAACTAACTTGTGTCTTTAGAAACCTTACAAAAGATCATTTTTCTAGTACTACTAACAAAAATACATATCTCTAGGCATTATTAGCCATTTTGCATGTGTTGTTTAGAAGTAATGTTTGAATACATTTTTATTGCTTTTTTCACATTATCTCAGGATTCTAAGAACATTATAGTCATATTGAGTAAAAAAACTACTTTTTTGCATTTGCAAGATTTAAAAAAGCATATGTTTCGAGTAAAACTCCCAAAGATGCATTATTTCAGGCATTATTAGCCATTTTCCATGTGTGGTGTAGGAGTTATGTTTAAATAACTGTCCTATTGAGTGTTACAGTATACAGTCATATTGAGTAATACCTAATTTTTGTATTTGCAAACCATAGAAAAACAACTGTATCTAGTAAAACTCACATGTATTCAATATCACAGGCATTTTTAGACATTTTGCACGTTTGGATTAGGAATTATGTTGGAATACATTTTTATTGCTTTATTCGCATTATCTCAGGATTCTAAGTACATTACTGTCAAATTGAGTAAAACATTACTTTTTGTTTTTGCAAACGCTACCAAATGTTTTTTTTCAGGGAAACTCTCAAAGATGCATTTCTTCAGGCATTATTAGACATATTGCATGTGTATTTTTGGAGTTATGTTTCATAAACTGACATTTTGAGTTTGACCGATATGAGGCAGTAAAACCTGATTTTTGAATTTTTGAACCTTTCCAAAATACCTGATTCAGGTCAAACTCACATAAATTCAATGTTACAGGCTTTTTTAGACAAAGTTCATGTTTGGTTTTGGAGTTATGATTATAAACCTTTCATATTTAGGTTGACAGTCACACTGTTATATTGAATAGAAAAACTAACTTGTGTCTTTAGAAACCTTACAAAATATCATTTTTCTAGTACTACTAACAAAAATACATATCTCTAGGCATTATTAGCCATTTTGCATGTGTTGTTTAGAAGTTATGTTTGAATACATTTTTATTGCTTTTTTCGCATCATCTGAGCATTCTAAGAACATTATAGTCATATTGTGTAAAAAACTACTTTTTGCATTTGCAAGATTTAAAAAAGCATATGTTTCGAGTAAAACTCCCAAAGATGCATTATGTCAGGCATTATTAGCCATTTTTCATGTGTGGTGTAGGAGTTATGTTTAAATAACTGTCATATTGAGTGTTACAGTATACAGTCATATTGAGTAATACCTCATTTTTGTATTTGCAAACCATAGAAAAACAACTGTATCTAGTAAAACTCACATGTATTCAATATCACAGGCATTTTTAGACACTTTGCACGTTTGGATTAGGAATTATGTTGGAATACATTTTTATTGCTTTATTCGCATTATCTCAGGATTCTAAGTACATTACTGTCAAATTGAGTAAAACATTACTTTTTGTTTTTGCAAACGGTACCAAATGTTTTTTTTCAGGGAAACTCTCAAAGATGCATTTCTTCAGGCATTATTAGACATATTGCATGTGTATTTTTGGAGTTATGTTTCATAAACTGACATTTTGAGTTTGACCAATATGAGGCCAGTAAAACCTGATTTTTGTATTTTTGAACCTTTCCAAAATACCTGATTCAGGTCAAACTCACATAAATTCAATATTACAGGCTTTTTTAGACAAAGTTCATGTTTGGTTTTGGAGTTATGATTATAAACCTTTCATATTTAGGTTGACAGTCACACTGTTATATTGAAAAAAAAAATTAACTTGTGTCTTTAGAAACCTTACAAAAGATCATTTTTCTAGTACTACTAACAAAAATACATATCTGTAGGCATTATTAGCCATTTTGCATGTGTTGTTTAGAAGTTATGTTTGAATACATTTTTATTGCTTTTTTCGCATTATCTCGGGATTCTAAGAACATTATAGTCATATTGAGTAAAAAACTACTTTTTGCATTTGCAAGATTTAAAAAAGCATATGTTTCAAGTAAAACTCCCAAAGATGCATTATTTCAGGCATTATTAGCCATTTTCCATGTGTGGTGTAGGAGTTATGTTTAAATAACTGTCATATTGAGTGTTACAGTATACAGTCATATTGAGTAATACCTAATTTTTGTATTTGCAAACCATAGAAAAACAACTGTATCTAGTAAAACTCACATGTATTCAATATCACAGGCATTTTTAGACACTTTGCACGTTTGGATTAGGAATTATGTTGGAATACATTTTTATTGCTTTATTCGCATTATCTCAGTATTCTA
The DNA here is from genome assembly GCF_033978795.1 of Nerophis ophidion. Lineage (NCBI taxonomy): Eukaryota > Metazoa > Chordata > Actinopteri > Syngnathiformes > Syngnathidae > Nerophis > Nerophis ophidion. The sequence continues at coordinate 41,254 of NW_026907163.1, read as the reverse complement.
AGTACATTACTGTCAAATTGAGTAAAACATTACTTTTTTTTTTTGCAAACGGTACCAAATGTTTTTTTTTCAGGGAAACTCTCAAAGATGCATTTCTTCAGGCATTATTAGACATATTGCATGTGTATTTTTGGAGTTATGTTTCATAAACTGACATTTTGATTTTGACCAATATGAGGCCAGTAAAACCTGATTTTTGTATTTTTGAACCTTTCCAAAATACCTGATTCAGGTCAAACTCACATAAATTCAATATTACAGGCTTTTTTAGACAAAGTTCATGTTTGGTTTTGGAGTTATGATTATAAACCTTTCATATTTAGGTTGACAGTCACACTGTTATATTGAATAAAAAAACTAACTTGTGTCTTTAGAAACCTTACAAAAGATCATTTTTCTAGTACTACTAACAAAAATACATATCTCTAGGCATTATTAGCCATTTTGCATGTCTTGTTTAGAAGTTATGTTTGAATACATTTTTATTGCTTTTTTCGCATTATCTCAGGATTCTAAGAACATTATAGTCATATTGAGTAAAAAACTACTTTTTGCATTTGCAAGATTTAAAAAAGCATATGTTTCGAGTAAAACTCCCAAAGATGCATTATTTCAGGCATTATTAGCAATTTTCCATGTGTGGTGTAGGAGTTATGTTTAAATAACTGTCCTATTGAGTGTTACAGTATACAGTCATATTGAGTAATACCTCATTTTTGTATTTGCAAACCATAGAAAAACAACTGTATCTAGTAAAACTCACATGTATTCAATATTACAGGCCTTTTTAGGAACTTTGCACGTTTGGATTAGGAATTATGTTGGAATACATTTTTATTGCTTTATTCGCATTATCTCATTATTCTAAGTACATTACTGTCAAATTGAGTAAAACATTACTTTTTGTTTTTGCAAACGGTACCAAATGTTTTTTTTTCAGGGAAACTCTCAAAGATGCATTTCTTCAGGCATTATTAGACATATTATATGTGTATTTTTGGAGTTATGTTTCATAAACTGACATTTTGAGTTTGACCAATATGAGGCCAGTAAAACCTGATTTTTGTATTTTTGAACCTTTCCAAAATACCTGATTCAGGTCAAACTCACATAAATTCAATATTACAGGCTTTTTTAGACAAAGTTCATGTTTGGTTTTGGAGTTATGATTATAAACCTTTCATGTTTAGGTTGACAGTCACACTGTTATATTAAATAAAAAAACTAACTTGTGTCTTTAGAAACCTTACAAAAGATCATTGTTCTAGTACTACTAACAAAAATACATATCTCTAGGCATTATTAGCCATTTTGCATGTGTTGTTTAGAAGTTATGTTTGAATACATTTTTATTGCTTTTTTCGCATCATCTCAGGATTCTAAGAACATTATAGTCATATTAAGTAAAAAAAACTACGTTTTGCATTTGCAAGATTTAAAAAAGCATATGTTTCGAGTAAAACTCCCAAAGATGCATTATTTCAGGCATTATTAGCCATTTTCCAAGTGTGGTGTAGGAGTTATGTTTAAATAACTGTCATATTGAGTGTTACAGTATACAGTCATATTGAGTAATACCTCATTTTTGTATTTGCAAACCATAGAAAAACAACTGTATCTAGTAAAACTCACATGTATTCAATATCACAGGCATTTTTAGACACTTTGCACGTTTGGATTAGGAATTATGTTGGAATACATTTTTATTGCTTTATTCGCATTATCTCAGGATTCTAAGTACATTACTGTCAAATTGAGTAAAACATTACTTTTTGTTTTTGCAAACGGTACCAAATGTTTTTTTTTCAGGGAAACTCTCAAAGATGCATTTCTTCAGGCATTATTAGACATATTGCATGTGTATTTTTGGAGTTATGTTTCATAAACTGACATTTTGAGTTTGACCAATATGAGGCCAGTAAAACCTGATTTTTGTATTTTTGAACCTTTCCAAAATACCTTATTCAGGTCAAACTCACATAAATTCAATATTACAGGCTTTTTTAGACAAAGTTCATGTTTGGTTTTGGAGTTATGATTATAAACCTTTCATATTTAGGTCTACAGTCACACTGTTATATTGAATAAAAAAACTAACTTGTGTCTTTAGAAACCTTACAAAAGATCATTTTTCTAGTAATACTAACAAAAATACATATCTGTAGGCATTATTAGCCATTTTGCATGTGTTGTTTAGAAGTTATGTTTGAATACATTTTTATTGCTTTTTTCGCATTATCTCAGGATTCTAAGAACATTATAGTCATATTGTGTAAAAAACTACTTTTTGCATTTGCAAGATTTAAAAAAGCATATGTTTCGAGTAAAACTCCCAAAGATGCATTATTTCAGGCATTATTAGCCATTTTCCATGTGTGGTGTAGGAGTTATGTTTAAATAACTGTCATATTGAGTGTTACAGTATACAGTCATATTGAGTAATACCTCATTTTTGTATTTGCAAACCATAGAAAAACAACTGTATCTAGTAAAACTCACATGTATTCAATATCACAGGCATTTTTAGACACTTTGCACGTTTGGATTAGGAATTATGTTGGAATACATTTTTATTGCTTTATTCGCATTATCTCAGGATTCTAAGTACATTACTGTCAAATTGAGTAAAACATTACTTTTTGTTTTTGCAAACGGTACCAAATGTTTTTTTTTCAGGGAAACTCTCAAAGATGCATTTCTTCAGGTATTATTAGACATATTGCATGTGTATTTTTGGAGTTATGTTTCATAAACTGACATTTTGAGTTTGACCAATATGAGGCCAGTAAAACCTGATTTTTGTATTTTTGAACCTTTCCAAAATACCTGATTCAGGTCAAACTCACATAAATTCAATATTACATGCTTTTTTAGACAAAGTTCATGTTTGGTTTTGGAGTTATGATTATAAACCTTTCATATTTAGGTTGACAGTCACACTGTTATATTGAATAAAAAAACTAACTTGTGTCTTTAGAAACCTTACAAAAGATCATTTTTCTAGTACTACTAACAACAATACATATCTCTAGGCATTATTAGCCATTTTGCATGTGTTGTTTAGAAGTAATGTTTGAATACATTTTTATTGCTTTTTTCGCATTATCTCAGGATTCTAAGAACATTATAGTCATATTGAGTAAAAAACTACTTTTTGCATTTGCAAGATTTAAAAAAGCATATGTTTCGAGTAAAACTCCCAAAGATGCACTATTTCAGGCATTATTAGCAATTTCCCATGTGTGGTGTAGGAGTTATGTTTAAATAACTGTCCTATTGAGTGTTACAGTATACTGTCATATTGAGTAATACCTGATTTTTGTATTTGCAAACCATAGAAAAACAACTGTATCTAGTAAAACTCACATGTATTCAATATCACAGGCATTTTAGACACTTTGCACGTTTGGATTAGGAATTATGTTGGAATACATTTTTATTGCTTTAATCGCATAATCTCAGGATACTAAGTACATTACTGTCAAATTGAGTAAAATATTACTTTTTGTTTTTGCAAACGGTACCAAATGTTTTTTTTTTCAGGAAAACTCTCAAAGATGCATTTCTTCAGGCATTATTAGACATATTGCATGTGTATTTTTGGAGTTATGTTTCATAAACTGACATTTTGAGTTTGACCAATATGAGGCCAGTAAAACCTGATTTTTGTATTTTTGAACCTTTCCAAAATACCTGATTCAGGTCAAACTAACATAAATTCAATATTACAGGCTTTTTTAGACAAATTTCATGTTTGGTTTTGGAGTTATGATTATAAACCTTTCATGTTTAGGTTGACAGTCACACTGTTATATTGAATAAAAAAACTAACTTGTGTCTTTAGAAACCTTACAAAAGATCATTTTTCTAGTACTACTAACAAAAATACATATCTCTAGGCATTATTAGCCATTTTGCATGTGTTGTTTAGAAGTAATGTTTGAATACATTTTTATTGCTTTTTTCACATTATCTCAGGATTCTAAGAACATTATAGTCATATTGAGTAAAAAACTACTTTTTGCATTTGCAATATTTAAAAAAGCATATGTTTCGAGTAAAACTCCCAAAGATGCATTATTTCAGGCATTATTAGCCATTTTCCATGTGTGGTGTAGGAGTTATGTTTAAATAACTGTCCTATTGAGTGTTACAGTATACAGTCATATTGAGTAATACCTAATTTTTGTATTTGCAAACCATAGAAAAACAACTGTATCTAGTAAAACTCACATGTATTCAATATCACAGGCATTTTTAGACATTTTGCACGTTTGGATTAGGAATTATGTTGGAATACATTTGTATTGCTTTATTCGCATTATCTCAGGATTCTAAGTACATTACTGTCAAATTGAGTAAAACATTACTTTTTGTTTTTGCAAACGCTACCAAATGTTTTTTTTTCAGGAAAACTCTCAAAGATGCATTTCTTCAGGCATTATTAGACATATTGCATGTGTATTTTTGGAGTTATGTTTCATAAACTGACATTTTGAGTTTGACCGATATGAGGCCAGTAAAACCTGATTTTTGAATTTTTGAACCTTTCCAAAATACCTGATTCAGGTCAAACTCACATAAATTCAATGTTACAGGCTTTTTTAGACAAAGTTCATGTTTGGTTTTGGAGTTATGATTATAAACCTTTCATATTTAGGTTGACAGTCACACTGTTATATTGAATAAAAAAACTAACTTGTGTCTTTAGAAACCTTACAAAAGATCATTTTTCTAGTACTACTAACAAAAATACATATCTCTAGGCATTATTAGCCATTTTGGATGTGTTGTTTAGAAGTTATGTTTGAATACATTTTTATTGCTTTTTTCGCATCATCTCAGGATTCTAAGAACATTATAGTCATATTTTGTAAAAAACTACTTTTTGCATTTGCAAGATTTAAAAAAGCATATGTTTCGAGTAAAACTCCCAAAGATGCATTATGTCAGGCATTATTAGCCATTTTTCATGTGTGGTGTAGGAGTTATGTTTAAATAACTGTCATATTGAGTGTTACAGTATACAGTCATATTGAGTAATACCTCATTTTTGTATTTGCAAACCATAGAAAAACAACTGTATCTAGTAAAACTCACATGTATTCAATATCACAGGCATTTTTAGACACTTTGCACGTTTGGATTAGGAATTATGTTGGAATACATTTTTATTGCTTTATTCGCATTATCTCAGTATTCTAAGTACATTACTGTCAAATTGAGTAAAACATTACTTTTTGTTTTTGCAAACGGTACCAAATGTTTTTTTTCAGGGAAACTCTCAAAGATGCATTTCTTCAGGCATTATTAGACATATTGCATGTGTATTTCTGGAGTTCTGTTTCATAAACTGACATTTTGCTTTTGACCAATATGAGGCCAGTAAAACCTGATTTTTGTATTTTTGAACCTTTCCAAAATACCTTATTCAGATCAAACTCACATAAATTCAATATTACAGGCTTTTTTAGACAAAGTTCATGTTTGGTTTTGGAGTTATGATTATAAACCTTTCATATTTAGGTTGACAGTCACACTGTTATATTGAATAAAAAAACTAACTTGTGTCTTTAGAAACCTTACAAAAGATCATTTTTCTAGTACTACTAACAAAAATACATATCTCTAGGCATTATTAGCCATTTTGCATGTGTTGTTTAGAAGTTATGTTTGAATACATTTTTATTGCTTTTTTCGCATCATCTCAGGATTCTAAGAACATCCTTCCATCCATCCATTTTCTACCGCTTATTCCCTTTCGGGGTCGCGGGGGGCGCTGGCGCCTATCTCAGCTACAATCGGGCGGAAGGCAGGGTATACCCTGGACAAGTCGCCACTTCATCGCAGGGCCAGATTCTAAGAACATTATAGTCATATTGAGTAAAAAACTACTTTTTGCATTTGCAAGATTTAAAAAAGCATATGTTTCGAGTAAAACTCCCAAAGATGCATTATTTCAGGCATTATTAGCCATTTTCCAAGTGTGGTGTAGGAGTTATGTTTAAATAACTGTCATATTGAGTGTTACAGTATACAGTCATATTGAGTAATACCTCATTTTTGTATTTGCAAACCATAGAAAAACAACTGTATCTAGTAAAACTCACATGTATTCAATATCACAGGCATTTTTAGACACTTTGCACGTTTGGATTAGGAATTATGTTGGAATACATTTTTATTGCTTTATTCGCATTATCTCAGGATTCTAAGTACATTACTGTCAAATTGAGTAAAACATTCCTTTTTGTTTTTGCAAACGGTACCAAATGTTTTTTTTTCAGGGAAACTCTCAAAGATGCATTTCTTCAGGCATTATTAGACATATTGCATGTGTATTTTTGGAGTTATGTTTCATAAACTGACATTTTGAGTTTGACCAATATGAGGCCAGTAAAACCTGATTTTTGTATTTTTGAACCTTTCCAAAATACCTGATTCAGGTCAAACTCACATAAATTCAATATTACAGGCTTTTTTAGACAAAGTTCATGTTTGGTTTTGGAGTTATGATTATAAACCTTTCATATTTAGGTTGACAGTCACACTGTTATATTGAATAAAAAAACTAACTTGTGTCTTTAGAAACCTTACAAAAGATCATTTTTCTAGTAATACTAACAAAAATACATATCTGTAGGCATTATTAGCCATTTTGCATGTGTTGTTTAGAAGTTATGTTTGAATACATTTTTATTGCTTTTTTCGCATTATCTCAGGATTCTAAGAACATTATAGTCATATTGTGTAAAAAACTACTTTTTGCATTTGCAAGATTTAAAAAAGCATATGTTTCGAGTAAAACTCCCAAAGATGCATTATTTCAGGCATTATTAGCCATTTTCCATGTGTGGTGTAGGAGCTATGTTTAAATAACTGTCATATTGAGTGTTACAGTATACAGTCATATTGAGTAATACCTCATGTTTGTATTTGCAAACCATAGAAAAACAACTGTATCTAGTAAAACTCACATGTATTCAATATCACAGGCATTTTTAGACATTTTGCACGTTTGGATTAGGAATTATGTTGGAATACATTTTTATTGCTTTATTCGCATTATCTCAGGATTCTAAGTACATTACTGTCAAATTGAGTAAAACATTCCTTTTTGTTTTTGCAAACGCTACCAAATGTTTTTTTTTTCAGGAAAACTCTCAAAGATGCATTTCTTCAGGCATTATTAGACATATTGCATGTGTATTTTTGGAGTTATGTTTCATAAACTGACATTTTGAGTTTGACCGATATGAGGCCAGTAAAACCTGATTTTTGAATTTTTGAACCTTTCCAAAATACCTGATTCAGGTCAAACTCACATAAATTCAATGTTACAGGCTTTTTTAGACAAAGTTCATGTTTGGTTTTGGAGTTATGATTATAAACCTTTCATATTTAGGTTGACAGTCACACTGTTATATTGAATAAAAAAACTAACTTGTGTCTTTAGAAACCTTACAAAAGATCATTTTTCTAGTACTACTAACAAAAATACATATCTCTAGGCATTATTAGCCATTTTGCATGTGTTGTTTAGAAGTTATGTTTGAATACATTTTTATTGCTTTTTTCGCATTATCTCATGATTCTAAGAACATTATAGTCATATTGAGTAAAAAACTACTTTTTGCATTTGCAAGATTTAAAAAAGCATATGTTTCGAGTAAAACTCCCAAAGATGCATTATGTCAGGCATTATTAGCCATTTTCCATGTGTGGTGTAGGAGTTATGTTTAAATAACTGTCATATTGAGTGTTACAGTATACAGTCATATTGAGTAATACCTCATTTTTGTATTTGCAAACCATAGAAAAACAACTGTATCTAGTAAAACTCACATGTATTCAATATCACAGGCATTTTTAGACACTTTGCACGTTTGGATTAGGAATTATGTTGGAATACATTTTTATTGCTTTATTCGCATTATCTCAGGATTCTAAGTACATAACTGTCAAATTGAGTAAAACATTCCTTTTTGTTTTTGCAAACGGTACCAAATGTTTTTATTTCAGGGAAACTCTCAAAGATGCATTTCTTCAGGCATTATTAGACATATTGCATGTGTATTTTTGGAGTTATGTTTCATAAACTGACATTTTGAGTTTGACCAATATGAGGCCAGTAAAACCTGATTTTTGTATTTTTGAACCTTTCCAAAATACCTGATTCAGGTCAAACTCACATAAATTCAATATTACAGGCTTTTTTAGACAAAGTTCATGTTTGGTTTTGGAGTTATGATTATAAACCTTTCATATTTAGGTTGACAGTCACACTGTTATATTGAATAAAAAACTAACTTTTGTCTTTAGAAACCTTACAAAAGATCATTTTTCTAGTACTACTAACAAAAATACATATCTCTAGGCATTATTAGCCATTTTGCATGTGTTGTTTAGAAGTTATGTTTGAATACATTTTTATTGCTTTTTTCGCATTATCTCAGGATTCTAAGAACATTATAGTCATATTGAGTAAAAAACTACTTTTTGCATTTGCAAGATTTAAAAAAGCATATGTTTCGAGTAAAACTCCCAAAGATGCATTATTTCAGGCATTATTAGCCATTTTCCATGTGTGGTGTAGGAGTTATGTTTAAATAACTGTCCTATTGAGTGTTACAGTATACAGTCATATTGAGTAATACCTAATTTTTGTATTTGCAAACCATAGAAAAACAACTGTATCTAGTAAAACTCACATGTACTCAATATCACAGGCATTTTTAGACATTTTGCACGTTTGGATTAGGAAATATGTTGGAATACATTTTTATTGCTTTATTCGCATTATCTCAGGATTCTAAGTACATTACTGTCAAATTGAGTAAAACATTACTTTTTGTTTTTGCAAACGCTACCAAATGTTTTTTTTTCAGGAAAACTCTCAAAGATGCATTTCTTCAGGCATTATTAGACATATTGCATGTGTATTTTGGAGTTATGTTTCATAAACTGACATTTTGAGTTTGACCGATATGAGGCCAGTAAAACCTGATTTTTGAATTTTTGAACCTTTCCAAAATACCTGATTCAGGTCAAACTCACATAAATTCAATGTTACATGCTTTTTTAGACAAAGTTCATGTTTGGTTTTGGAGTTATGATTATAAACCTTTCATATTTAGGTTGACAGTCACACTGTTATATTGAATAAAAAAACTAACTTGTGTCTTTAGAAACCTTACAAAAGATAATTTTTCTAGTACTACTAACAAAAATACATATCTCTAGGCATTATTAGCCATTTTGCATGTGTTGTTTAGAAGTTATGTTTGAATACATTTTTATTGCTTTTTTCGCATCATCTCAGGATTCTAAGAACATTATAGTCATACTGAGTAAAAAACTACTTTTTGCATTTGCAAGATTTAAAAAAGCATATGTTTCGAGTAAAACTCCCAAAGATGCATTATGTCAGGCATTATTAGCCATTTTTCATGTGTGGTGTAGGATTTATGTTTAAATAACTGTCATATTGAGTGTTACAGTATACAGTCATATTGAGTAATACCTCATTTTTGTATTTGCAAACCATAGAAAAACAACTGTATCTAGTAAAACTCACATGTATTCAATATCACAGGCATTTTTAGACACTTTTCACGTTTGGATTAGGAATTATGTTGGAATACATTTTTATTGCTTTATTCGCATTATCTCAGGATTCTAAGTACATTACTGTCAAATTGAGTAAAACATTACTTTTTGTTTTTGCAAACGGTACCAAATGTGTTTTTTTTCAGAGAAACTCTCAAAGATGCATTTCTTCAGGCATTATTAGACATATTGCATGTGTATTTTTGGAGTTATGTTTCATAAACTGACATTTTGAGTTTGACCAATATGAGGCCAGTAAAACCTGATTTTTGTATTTTTGAACCTTTCCAAAATACCAGATTCAGGTCAAACTCACATAAATTCAATATTACAGGCTTTTTTAGACAAAGTTCATGTTTGGTTTTGGAGTTATGATTATAAACCTTTCATATTTAGGTTGACAGTCACACTGTTATATTGAATAAAAAAACTAACTTGTGTCTTTAGAAACCTTACAAAAGATCATTTTTCTAGTACTACTAACAAAAATACATATATGTAGGCATTATTAGCCATTTTGCATGTGTTGTTTAGAAGTTATGTTTGAATACATTTTTATTGCTTTTTTCGCATTATCTCGGGATTCTAAGAACATTATAGTCATATTGAGTAAAAAACTACTTTTTGCATTTGCAAGATTTAAAAAAGCATATGTTTCAAGTAAAACTCCCAAAGATGCATTATTTCAGGCATTATTAGCCATTTTCCATGTGTGGTGTAGGAGTTATGTTTAAATAACTGTCATATTGAGTGTTACAGTATACAGTCATATTGAGTAATACCTCATTAGTTGTATTTGCAAACCATAAAAAAACAACTGTATCTAGTAAAACTCACATGTATTCAATATCACAGGCATTTTTAGACACTTTGCACGTTTGGATTAGGAATTATGTTGGAATACATTTTTATTGCTTTATTCGCATTATCTCAGTATTCTAAGTACATTACTGTCAAATTGAGTAAAACATTACTTTTTTTTTTTGCAAACTGTACCAAATGTTTTTTTTTCAGGGAAACTCTCAAAGATGCATTTCTTCAGGCATTATTAGACATATTGCATGTGTATTTTTGGAGTTATGTTTCATAAACTGACATTTTGATTTTGACCAATATGAGGCCAGTAAAACCTGATTTTTGTATTTTTGAACCTTTCCAAAATACCTGATTCAGGTCAAACTCACATAAATTCAATATTACAGGCTTTTTTAGACAAAGTTCATGTTTGGTTTTGGAGTTATGATTATAAACCTTTCATATTTAGGTTGACAGTCACACTCTTATATTGAATAAAAAAACTAACTTGTGTCTTTAGAAACCTTACAAAAGATCATTTTTCTAGTACTACTAACAAAAATACATATCTGTAGGCATTATTAGCCATTTTGCATGTGTTGTTTAGAAGTTATGTTTGAATACATTTTTATTGCTTTTTTCGCATTATCTCAGGATTCTAAGAACATTATAGTCATATTGAGTAAAAAACTACTTTTTGCATTTGCAAGATTTAAAAAAGCATATGTTTCGAGTAAAACTCCCAAAGATGCATTATTTCAGGCATTATTAGCAATTTTCCATGTGTGGTGTAGGAGTTATGTTTAAATAACTGTCATATTGAGTGTTACAGTATACAGTCATATTGAGTAATACCTCATGTTTGTATTTGCAAACCATAGAAAAACAACTGTATCTAGTAAAACTCACATGTATTCAATATCACAGGCATTTTTAGACACTTTGCACGTTTGGATTAGGAATTATGTTGGAATACATTTTTATTGCTTTATTCGCATTATCTCAGTATTCTAAGTACATTACTGTCAAATTGAGTAAAACATTACTGTTCTTGTTTTTGCAAACGGTACCAAATGTTTTTTTTCAGGGAAACTCTCAAAGATGGATTTCTTCAGGCATTATTAGACATATTGCATGTGTATTTCTGGAGTTATGTTTCATAAACTGACATTTTGAGTTTGACCAATATGAGGCCAGTAAAACCTGATTTTTGTATTTTTGAACCTTTCCAAAATACCTGATTCAGGTCAAACTCACATAAATTCAATATTACAGGCTTTTTTAGACAAAGTTCATGTTTGGTTTTGGAGTTATGATTATAAACCTTTCATATTTAGGTTGACAGTCACACTGTTATATTGAATAAAAAAAACTAACTTGTGTCTTTAGAAACCTTACAAAAGATCATTTTTTCTAGTACTACTAACACAAATACATATCTCTAGGCATTATTAGCCATTTTGCATGTGTTGTTTAGAAGTTATGTTTGAATACATTTTTATTGCTTTTTTCGCATTATCTCAGGATTCTAAGAACATTATAGTCATATTGAGTAAAAAACTACTTTTTGCATTTGCAAGATTTAAAAAAGCATATGTTTCGAGTAAAACTCCCAAAGATGCATTATTTCAGTTATTATTAGCCATTTTCCATGTGTGGTGTAGGAGTTATGTTTAAATAACTGTCCTATTGAGTGTTACAGTATACAGTCATATTGAGTAATACCTCATTTTTGTATTTGCAAACCATAGAAAAACAACTGTATCTAGTAAAACTCACATGTATTCAATATCACAGGCATTTTTAGACACTTTGCACGTTTGGATTAGGAATTATGTTGGAATACATTTTTATTGCTTTATTCGCATTATCTCATTATTCTAAGTACATTACTGTCAAATTGAGTAAAACATTACTTTTTGTTTTTGCAAACGGTACCAAATGTTTTTTTTCAGGGAAACTCTCAAAGATGCATTTCTTCAGGCATTATTAGACATATTGCATGTGTATTTTTGGAGTTATGTTTCATAAACTGACATTTTGAGTTTGACCAATATGAGGCCAGTAAAACCTGATTTTTGTATTTTTGAACCTTTCCAAAATACCTGATTCAGGTCAAACTCACATAAATTCAATATTACAGGCTTTTTTAGACAAAGTTCATGTTTGGTTTTGGAGTTATGATTATAAACCTTTCATATTTAGGTTGACAGTCACACTGTTATATTGAATAAAAAAACTAACTTTTGTCTTTAGAAACCTTACAAAAGATCATTTTTCTAGTACTACTAACAAAAATACATATCTGTAGGCATTATTAGCCATTTTGCATGTGTTGTTTAGAAGTTATGTTTGAATACATTTTTATTGCTTTTTTCGCATTATCTCAGGATTCTAAGAACATTATAGTCATATTGAGTAAAAAAACTACTTTTTGCATTTGCAAGATTTAAAAAAGCATATGTTTCGAGTAAAAACTCCAAAGATGCATTATTTCAGGCATTATTAGCCATTTTTCCATGTGTGGTGTAGGAGTTATGTTTAAATAACTGTCATATTGAGTGTTACAGTATTACAGTCATATTGAGTAATACCTCATTTTTGTATTTGCAAACCATAGAAAAACAACTGTATCTAGTAAAACTCACATGTATTCAATATCACAGGCATTTTTAGACATTTTGCACGTTTGGATTAGGAATTATGTTGGAATACATTTTTATTGCTTTATTCGCATTATCTCAGGATTCTAAGTACATTACTGTCAAATTGAGTAAAACATTCCTTTTTGTTTTTGCAAACGCTACCAAATATTTTTTTTTTCAGGAAAATTCTCAAAGATGCATTTCTTCAGGCATTATTAGACATATTGCATGTGTATTTTTGGAGTTATGTTTCATAAACTGACATTTTGAGTTTGACCGATATGAGGCCAGTAAAACCTGATTTTTGAATTTTTGAACCTTTCCAAAATACCTGATTCAGGTCAAACTCACATAAATTCAATGTTACAGGCTTTTTTAGACAAAGTTCATGTTTGGTTTTGGAGTTATGATTATAAACCTTTCATATTTAGGTTGACAGTCACACTGTTATATTGAATAAAAAAACTAACTTGTGTCTTTAGAAACCTTACAAAAGATCATTTTTCTAGTACTACTAACAAAAATACATATCTCTAGGCATTATTAGCCATTTTGCATGTGTTGTTTAGAAGTTATGTTTGAATACATTTTTATTGCTTTTTTCGCATTATCTCATGATTCTAAGAACATTATAGTCATATTGAGTAAAAAACTACTTTTTGCATTTGCAAGATTTAAAAAAGCATATGTTTCGAGTAAAACTCCAAAGATGCATTATGTCAGGCATTATTAGCCATTTTCCATGTGTGGTGTAGGAGTTATGTTTAAATAACTGTCATATTGAGTGTTACAGTATAAATATGTTTAAATAACTGTCCTATTGAGTGTTACAGTATACAGTCATATTGAGTAATACCTAATTATTGTATTGCAAACCATAGAAAAAACAACTGTATCTAGTAAAACTCACATGTATTCAATATCACAGGCATTTTTTAGACATTTTGCACGTTTGGATTAGGAATTATGTTGGAATACTTTTTTATTGCTTTATTCATATTATCTCAGTATTCTAAGTACATTACCGTCAAATTGAGTAAAACATTACTTTTTGTTTTTGCAAACGGTACCAAATGTTTTTTTTTCAGGGAAACTCTCAAAGATGATTTCTTCAGGCATTATTAGACATATTGCATGTGTATTTCTGGAGTTATGTTTCATAAACTGACATTTTGAGTTTGACCAATATGAGGCCAGTAAAACCTGATTTTTGTATTTTTGAACCTTTCCAAAATACCTGATTCAGGTCAAACTCACATAAATTCAATATTACAGGCTTTTTTAGACAAAGTTCATGTTTGGTTTTGGAGTTATGATTATAAACCTTTCATATTTAGGTTGACAGTCACACTGGTATATTGAATAAAAAAACTAACTTGTGTCTTTAGAAACCTTACAAAAGATCATTTTTCTAGTACTACTAACAAAAATACATATCTCTAGGCATTATTAGCCATTTTGCATGTGTTGTTTAGAAGTTATGTTTGAATACATTTTTATTGCTTTTTTCGCATTATCTCAGGATTCTAGGAACATTATAGTCATATTGAGTAAAAAAACTACTTTTTGCATTTGCAAGATTTAAAAAAGCATATGTTTCGAGTAAAACTCCCAAAGATGCATTATTTCAGGCATTATTAGCCATTTTCCATGTGTGGTGCTAGGAGTTATGTTTAAATAACTGTCCTATTGAGTGTTACAGTATACAGTCATATTGAGTAATACCTCATTTTTGTATTTGCAAACCATAGAAAAACAACTGTATCTAGTAAAACTCACATGTATTCAATATCACAGGCATTTTTAGACACTTTGCACGTTTGGATTAGGAATTATGTTGGAATACATTTTTATTGCTTTATTCGCATTATCTCAGGATTCTAAGTACATTACTGTCAAATTGAGTAAAACATTACTTTTTGTTTTTGCAAACGGTACCAAATGTTTTTTTTTTCAGGGAAACTCTCAAGATGCATTTCTTCAGGTATTATTAGACATATTGCATGTGTATTTTTGGAGTTATGTTTCATAAACTGACATTTTGAGTTTGACCTATATGAGGCCAGTAAAAACCTGATTTTTGTATTTTTGAACCTTTCCAAAATACCTGATTCAGGTCAAACTCACATAAATTCAATATTACAGGCTTTTTTAGACAAAGTTCATGTTTGGTTTTGGAGTTATGATTATAACCTTTCATATTTAGGTTGACAGTCACACTGTTATATTGAATAAAAAAACTAACTTGTGTCTTTAGAAACCTTACAAAAGATCATTTTTCTAGTACTACTAACAAAAATACATATCTCTAGGCATTATTAACCATTTTGCATGTGTTGTTTAGAAGTTATGTTTGAATACATTTTTATTGCTTTTTTTCGCATTATCTCAGGATTCTAAGAACATTATAGTCATATTGAGTAAAAAAACTACTTTTTGCATTTGCAAGATTTAAAAAAGCATATGTTTCGAGTAAAAACTCCCAAGATGCATTATTTCAGGCATTATTAGCCATTTTCCATGTGTGGTGTAGGAGTTATGTTTAAATAACTGTCCTATTGAGTGTTACAGTATACAGTCATATTGAGTAATACCTAATTATTGTATTTGCAAACCATAGAAAAACAACTGTATCTAGTAAAACTCACATGTATTCAATATCACAGGCATTTTTAGACATTTTGCACGTTTGGATTAGGAATTATGTTGGAATACATTTTTATTGCTTTATTCGCATTATCTCAGGATTCTAAGTACATTACTGTCAAATTGAATAAAACATTACTTTTTGTTTTTGCAAACGCTACCAAATGTTTTTTTTTTCAGGAAAACTCTCAAAGATGCATTTCTTCAGGCATTATTAGACATATTGCATGTGTATTTTTGGAGTTATGTTTCATAAACTGACATTTTGAGTTTGACCAATATGAGGCCAGTAAAACCTGATTTTTGAATTTTTGAACCTTTTCCCAAAATACCTGATTCAGGTCAAACTCACATAAATTCAATGTTACAGGCTTTTTTTAGACAAAGTTCATGTTTGGTTTTGGAGTTATGATTATAAACCTTTCATATTTAGGTTGACAGTCACACTGTTATATTGAATAAAAAAACTAACTTGTGTCTTTAGAAACCTTACAAAAGATCATTTTTCTAGTACTACTAACAAAAATACATATCTCTAGGCATTATTAGCCCATTTTGCATGTGTTGTTTAGAAGTTATGTTTGAATACATTTTTATTGCTTTTTTCGCATCATCTGAGCATTCTAAGAACATTATAGTCATACTGAGTAAAAAACTACTTTTTGCATTTGCAAGATTTTAAAAAAGCATATGTTTCGAGTAAAACTCCCAAAGATGCATTATGTCAGGCATTATTAGCCATTTTTCATGTGTGGTGTAGGAGTTATGTTTAAATAACTGTCATATTGAGTGTTACAGTATACAGTCATATTGAGTAATACCTCATTTTTGTATTTGCAAACCATAGAAAAACAACTGTATCTAGTAAAACTCACATGTATTCAATATCACAGGCATTTTAGACATTTTGCACGTTTGGATTAGGAATTATGTTGGAATACATTTTTATTGCTTTATTCGCATTATCTCAGGATTCTAAGTACATTACTGTCAAATTGAGTAAAACATTACTTTTTGTTTTTGCAACGGTACCTACAAGTTTTTTTTTCAGGGAAACTCTCAAAGATGCATTTCTTCAGGCATTATTAGACATATTGCATGTGTATTTTTTGGAGTTATGTTTCATAAACTGACATTTTGAGTTTGACCAATATGAGGCCAGTAAAACCTGATTTTTGTATTTTTGAACCTTTCCAAAATACCTGATTCAGGTCAAACTCACATAAATTCAATATTACAGGCTTTTTTAGACAAAGTTCATGTTTGGTTTTGGAGTTATGATTATAAACCTTTCATATTTAGGTTGACAGTCACACTGTTATATTGAATAAAAAAACTAACTTGTGTCTTTAGAAACCTTACAAAAGATAAGTTTTTCTAGTACTACTAACACAAAATACATATCTCTAGGCATTATTAGCCATTTTGCATGTGTTGTTTAGAAGTTATGTTTGAATACATTTTTTATTGCTTTTTTCGCATTATCTCAGGATTCTAAGAAACATTATAGTCATATTGAGTAAAAAACTACTTTTTGCATTTGCAAGATTTAAAAAAGCATATGTTTTCGAGTAAAACTCCCAAAGATGCATTATTTCAGGCATTATTAGCCATTTTCCATGTGTGGTGTAGGAGTTATGTTAAATAACTGTCCTATTGAGTGTTACAGTATACAGTCATATTGAGTAATACCTAATTTTTGTATTTGCAAACCATAGAAAAACAACTGTATCTCGTAAAACTCACATGTATTCAATATCACAGGCATTTTTAGACATTTTGCACGTTTGGATTAGGAATTATGTTGGAATACTTTTTTATTGCTTTATTCGCATTATCTCAGTATTCTAAGTACATTACCGTCAAATTGAGTAAAACATTACTTTTTGTTTTTGCAAACGGTACCAAATGTTTTTTTTCAGGGAAACTCTCAAAGATGGATTTCTTCAGGCATTATTAGACATATTGCATGTGTATTTCTGGAGTTATGTTTCATAAACTGACATTTTGAGTTGACCAATATGAGGCCAGTAAAACCTGATTTTTGTATTTTTGAACCTTTCCAAAATACCTGATTCAGGTCAAACTCACATAAATTCAATATTACAGGCTTTTTTAGACAAAGTTCATGTTTGGTTTTGGAGTTATGATTATAAACCTTTCATATTTAGGTTGACAGTCACACTGGTATATTGAATAAAAAAACTAACTTGTGTCTTTAGAAACCTTACAAAAGATCATTTTTCTAGTACTACTAACAAAAATACATATCTCTAGGCATTATTAGCCATTTTGCATGTGTTGTTTAGAAGTTATGTTTGAATACATTTTTATTGCTTTTTTCGCATTATCTCAGGATTCTAGGAACATTATAGTCATATTGAGTAAAAAACTACTTTTTGCATTTGCAAGATTTAAAAAAGCATATGTTTCGAGTAAAACTCCCAAAGATGCATTATTTCAGGCATTATTAGCCATTTTCCATGTGTGGTGTAGGAGTTATGTTTAAATAACTGTCCTATTGAGTGTTACAGTATACAGTCATATTGAGTAATACCTCATTTTTGTATTTGCAAACCATAGAAAAACAACTGTATCTAGTAAAACTCACATGTATTCAATATCACAGGCATTTTTAGACACTTTGCACGTTTGGATTAGGAATTATGTTGGAATACATTTGTATTGCTTTATTCGCATTATCTCAGGATTCTAAGTACATTACTGTCAAATTGAGTAAAACATTACTTTTAGTTTTTGCAAACGGTACCAAATGTTTTTTTTTTCAGGGAAACTCTCAAAGATGCATTTCTTCAGGTATTATTAGACATATTGCATGTGTATTTTTGGAGTTATGTTTCATAAACTGACATTTTGAGTTTGACCAATATGAGGCCAGTAAAACCTGATTTTTGTATTTTTGAACCTTTCCAAAATACCTGATTCAGGTCAAACTCACATAAATTCAATATTACAGGCTTTTTTAGACAAAGTTCATGTTTGGTTTTGGAGTTATGATTATAAACCTTTCATGTTTAGGTTGACAGTCACACTGTTATATTGAATAAAAAAACTAACTTGTGTCTTTAGAA
Organism: Nerophis ophidion; assembly: GCF_033978795.1. Lineage (NCBI taxonomy): Eukaryota > Metazoa > Chordata > Actinopteri > Syngnathiformes > Syngnathidae > Nerophis > Nerophis ophidion. Next base: position 22,467 of record NW_026907163.1, on the reverse strand, counting down.
ACCTTACAAAAGATCATTTTTCTAGTACTACTAACAAAAATACATATCTCTAGGCATAATTAGCCATTTTGCATGTGTTGTTTAGAAGTTATGTTTGAATACATTTTTATTGCTTTTTTCGCATTATCTCAGGATTCTAAGAACATTATAGTCATATTGAGTAAAAAACTACTTTTTGCATTTGCAAGATTTAAAAAAGCATATGTTTCGAGTAAAACTCCCAAAGATGCATTATTTCAGGCATTATTAGCCATTTTCCATGTGTGGTGTAGGAGTTATGTTTAAATAACTGTCCTATTGAGTGTTACAATATACAGTCATATTGAGTAATACCTAATTATTGTATTTGCAAACCATAGAAAAACAACTGTATCTAGTAAAACTCACATGTATTCAATATCACAGGCATTTTTAGACATTTTGCACGTTTGGATTAGGAATTATGTTGGAATACATTTTTATTGCTTTATTCGCATTATCTCAGGATTCTAAGTACATTACTGTCAAATTGAGTAAAACATTACTTTTTGTTTTTGCAAACGCTACCAAATGTTTTTTTTTTCAGGAAAACTCTCAAAGATGCATTTCTTCAGGCATTATTAGACATATTGCATGTGTATTTTTGGAGTTATGTTTCATAAACTGACATTTTGAGTTTGACCGATATGAGGCCAGTAAAACCTGATTTTTGAATTTTTGAACATTTCCAAAATACCTGATTCAGGTCAAACTCACATAAATTCAATGTTACAGGCTTTTTTAGACAAAGTTCATGTTTGGTTTTGGAGTTATGGTTATAAACCTTTCATATTTAGGTTGACAGTCACACTGTTATATTGAATAAAAAAACTAACTTGTGTCTTTAGAAACCTTACAAAAGATCATTTTTCTAGTACTACTAACAAAAATACATATCTCTAGGCATTATTAGCCATTTTGCATGTGTTGTTTAGAAGTTATGTTTGAATACATTTTTATTGCTTTTTTCGCATCATCTCAGGATTCTAAGAACATTATAGTCATACTGAGTAAAAAACTACTTTTTGCATTTGCAAGATTTAAAAAAGCATATGTTTCGAGTAAAACTCCCAAAGATGCATTATGTCAGGCATTATTAGCCATTTTTCATGTGTGGTGTAGGAGTTATGTTTAAATAACTGTCATATTGAGTGTTACAGTATACAGTCATATTGAGTAATACCTCATTTTTGTATTTGCAAACCATAGAAAAACAACTGTATCTAGTAAAACTCACATGTATTCAATATCACAGGCATTTTTAGACATTTTGCACGTTTGGATTAGGAATTATGTTGGAATACATTTTTATTGCTTTATTCGCATTATCTCAGGATTCTAAGTACATTACTGTCAAATTGAGTAAAACATTACTTTTTGTTTTTGCAAACGCTACCAAATGTTTTTTTTTTCAGGAAAACTCTCAAAGATGCATTTCTTCAGGCATTATTAGACATATTGCATGTGTATTTTTGGAGTTATGTTTCATAAACTGACATTTTGAGTTTGACCGATATGAGGCCAGTAAAACCTGATTTTTGAATTTTTGAACCTTTCCAAAATACCTGATTCAGGTCAAACTCACATAAATTCAATGTTACAGGCTTTTTTAGACAAAGTTCATGTTTGGTTTTGGAGTTATGGTTATAAACCTTTCATATTTAGGTTGACAGTCACACTGTTATATTGAATACAAAAACTAACTTGTGTCTTTAGAAACCTTACAAAAGATCATTTTTCTAGTACTACTAACAAAAATACATATCTCTAGGCATTATTAGCCATTTTGCATGTGTTGTTTAGAAGTTATGTTTGAATACATTTTTATTGCTTTTTTCGCATCATCTCAGGATTCTAAGAACATTATAGTCATACTGAGTAAAAAACTACTTTTTGCATTTGCAAGATTTAAAAAAGCATATGTTTCGAGTAAAACTCCCAAAGATGCATTATGTCAGGCATTATTAGCCATTTTTCATGTGTGGTGTAGGAGTTATGTTTAAATAACTGTCATATTGAGTGTTACAGTATACAGTCATATTGAGTAATACCTCATTTTTGTATTTGCAAACCATAGAAAAACAACTGTATCTAGTAAAACTCACATGTATTCAATATCACAGGCATTTTTAGACACTTTTCACGTTTGGATTAGGAATTATGTTGGAATACATTTTTATTGCTTTATTCGCATTATCTCAGGATTCTAAGTACATTACTGTCAAATTGAGTAAAACATTACTTTTTGTTTTTGCAAACGGTACCAAATTTTTTTTTTTTCAGAGAAACTCTCAAAGATGCATTTCTTCAGGCATTATTAGACATATTGCATGTGTATTTTTGGAGTTATGTTTCATAAACTGACATTTTGAGTTTGACCAATATGAGGCCAGTAAAACCTGATTTTTGTATTTTTGAACCTTTCCAAAATACCAGATTCAGGTCAAACTCACATAAATTCAATATTACAGGCTTTTTTAGACAAAGTTCATGTTTGGTTTTGGAGTTATGATTATAAACCTTTCATATTTAGGTTGACAGTCACACTGTTATATTGAATAAAAAAACTAACTTGTGTCTTTAGAAACCTTACAAAAGATCATTTTTCTAGTACTACTAACAAAAATACATATCTGTAGGCATTATTAGCCATTTTGCATGTGTTGTTTAGAAGTTATGTTTGAATACATTTTTATTGCTTTTTTCGCATTATCTCGGGATTCTAAGAACATTATAGTCATATTGAGTAAAAAACTACTTTTCGCATTTGCAAGATTTAAAAAAGCATATGTTTCAAGTAAAACTCCCAAAAATGCATTATTTCAGGCATTATTAGCCATTTTCCATGTGTGGTGTAGGAGTTATGTTTAAATAACTGTCATATTGAGTGTTACAGTATACAGTCATATTGAGTAATACCTCATTTTTGTATTTGCAAACCATAGAAAAACAACTGTATCTAGTAAAACTCACATGTATTCAATATCACAGGCATTTTTAGACACTTTGCACGTTTGGATTAGGAATTATGTTGGAATACATTTTTATTGCTTTATTCGCATTATCTCAGTATTCTAAGTACATTACTGTCAAATTGAGTAAAACATTACTTTTTTTTTTGCAAACGGTACCAAATGTTTTTTTTTCAGGGAAACTCTCAAAGATGCATTTCTTCAGGCATTATTAGACATATTGCATGTGTATTTTTGGAGTTATGTTTCATAAACTGACATTTTGATTTTGACCAATATGAGGCCAGTAAAACCTGATCTTTGTATTTTTGAACCTTTCCAAAATACCTGATTCAGGTCAAACTCACATAAATTCAATATTACAGGCTTTTTTAGACAAAGTTCATGTTTGGTTTTGGAGTTATGATTATAAACCTTTCATATTTAGGTTGACAGTCACACTGTTATATTGAATAAAGAAACTAACTTGTGTCTTTAGAAACCTTACAAAAGATCATTTTTCTAGTACTACTAACAAAAATACATATCTGTAGGCATTATTAGCCATTTTGCATGTGTTGTTTAGAAGTTATGTTTGAATACATTTTTATTGCTTTTTTCGCATTATCTCGGGATTCTAAGAACATTATAGTCATATTGAGTAAAAAACTACTTTTCGCATTTGCAAGATTTAAAAAAGCATATGTTTCAAGTAAAACTCCCAAAAATGCATTATTTCAGGCATTATTAGCCATTTTCCATGTGTGGTGTAGGAGTTATGTTTAAATAACTGTCATATTGAGTGTTACAGTATACAGTCATATTGAGTAATACCTCATTTTTGTATTTGCAAACCATAGAAAAACAACTGTATCTAGTAAAACTCACATGTATTCAATATCACAGGCATTTTTAGACACTTTGCACGTTTGGATTAGGAATTATGTTGGAATACATTTTTATTGCTTTATTCGCATTATCTCAGTATTCTAAGTACATTACTGTCAAATTTAGTAAAACATTACTTTTTGTTTTTGCAAACGGTACCAAATGGTTTTTTTCAGGGAAACTCTCAAAGATGGATTTCTTCAGGCATTATTAGACATATTGCATGTGTATTTCTGGAGTTATGTTTCATAAACTGACATTTTGAGTTTGACCAATATGAGGCCAGTAAAACCTGATTTTTGTATTTTTGAACCTTTCCAAAATACCTGATTCAGGTCAAACTCACATAAATTCAATATTACAGGCTTTTTTAGACAAAGTTCATGTTTGGTTTTGGAGTTATGATTATAAACCTTTCATATTTAGGTTGACAGTCACACTGTTATATTGAATAAAAAAACTAACTTGTGTCTTTAGAAACCTTACAAAAGATCATTTTTCTAGTACTACTAACAAAAATACATATCTCTAGGCATTATTAGCCATTTTGCATGTGTTGTTTAGAAGTTATGTTTGAATACATTTTTATTGCTTTTTTCGCATTATCTCAGGATTCTAAGAACATTATAGTCATATTGAGTAAACAACTACTTTTTGCATTTGCAAGATTTAAAAAAGCATATGTTTCGAGTAAAACTCCCAAAGATGCATTATTTCAGGCATTATTAGCCATTTTCCATGTGTGGTGTAGGAGTTATGTTTAAATAACTGTCCTATTGAGTGTTACAGTATACAGTCATATTGAGTAATACCTCATTTTTGTATTTGCAAACCATAGAAAAACAACTGTATCTAGTAAAACTCACATGTATTCAATATCACAGGCATTTTAGACACTTTGCACGTTTGGATTAGGAATTATGTTGGAATACATTTTTATTGCTTTATTCGCATAATCTCAGGATACTAAGTACATTACTGTCAAATTGAGTAAAACATTACTTTTTGTTTTTGCAAACGGTACCAAATGTTTTTTTTTTCAGGAAAACTCTCAAAGATGCATTTCTTCAGGCATTATTAGACATATTGCATGTGTATTTTTGGAGTTATGTTTCATAAACTGACATTTTGAGTTTGACCAATATGAGGCCAGTAAAACCTGATTTTTGTATTTTTGAACCTTTCCAAAATACCTGATTCAGGTCAAACTAACATAAATTCAATATTACAGGCTTTTTTAGACAAAGTTCATGTTTGGTTTTGGAGTTATGATTATAAACCTTTCATATTTAGGTTGACAGTCACACTGTTATATTGAATAAAAAACTAACTTGTGTCTTTAGAAACCTTACAAAGGATCATTTTTCTAGTACTACTAACAAAAATACATATCTCTAGGCATTATTAGCCATTTTGCATGTGTTGTTTAGAAGTTATGCTTGAATACATTTTTATTGCTTTTTTCGCATTATCTCAGGATTCTAAGAACATTATAGTCATATTGAGTAAAAAACTACTTTTTGCATTTGCAAGATTTAAAACAGCATATGTTTCGAGTAAAACTCCCAAAGATGCATTATTTCAGGCATTATTAGCCATTTTCCATGTGTGGTGTAGGAGTTATGTTTAAATAACTGTCATATTGAGTGTTACAGTATACAGTCATATTGAGTAATACCTCATTTTTGTATTTGCAAACCATAGAAAAACAACTGTATCTAGTAAAACTCACATGTATTCAATATCACAGGCATTTTTAGACACTTTGCACGTTTGGATTAGGAATTATGTTGGAATACATTTTTATTGCTTTATTCGCATTATCTCATTATTCTAAGTACATTACTGTCAAATTGAGTAAAACATTACTTTTTGTTTTTGCAAACACTACCAAATGTTTTTTTTCAGGAAAACTCTCAAAGATGCATTTCTTCAGGCATTATTAAACATATTGCATGTGTATTTTTGGAGTTATGTTTCATAAACTGACATTTTGAGTTTGACCAATATGAGGCCAGTAAAACCTGATTTTTGTATTTTTGAACCTTTCCAAAATACCTGATTCAGGTCAAACTCACATAAATTCAATATTACAGGCTTTTTTAGACAAAGTTCATGTTTGGTTTTGGAGTTATGATTATAAACCTTTCATGTTTAGGTTGACAGTCACACTGTTATATTGAATAAAAAAACTAACTTGTGTCTTTAGAAACCTTACAAAAGATCATTTTTCTAGTACTACTAACAAAAATACATATCTCTAGGCATTATTAGCCATTTTGCTTGTGTTGTTTAGAAGTTATGTTTGAATACATTTTTATTGCTTTTTTCGCATTATCTCAGGATTCTAAGAACATTATAGTCATATTGAGTAAAAAACTACTTTTTGCATTTGCAAGATTTAAAAAAGCATATGTATCGAGTGAAACTCCCAAAGATGCATTATTTCAGGCATTATTAGCCATTTTCCATGTGTGGTGTAGGAGTTATGTTTAAATAACTGTCATATTGAGTGTTACAGTATACAGTCATATTGAGTAATACCTCATTTTTGTATTTGCAAACCATAGAAAAACAACTGTATCTAGTAAAACTCACATGTATTCAATATCACAGGCATTTTTAGACACTTTGCACGTTTGGATTAGGAATTATGTTGGAATACATTTTTATTGCTTTATTCGCATTATCTCAGGATTCTAAGTACATTACTGTCAAATTGAGTAAAACATTACTTTTTGTTTTTGCAAATGGTACCAAAAGTTTTTTTTTCAGGGAAACTCTCAAAGATGCATTTCTTCAGGCATTATTAGAAATATTGCATGTGTATTTTTTGAGTTATGTTTCATAAACTGACATTTTGAGTTTGACCAATATGAGGCCAGTAAAACCTGATTTTTATATTTTTGAACCTTTCCAAAATACCTGATTCAGGTCAAACTCACATGAATTCAATATTACAGGCTTTTTTAGACAAAGTTCATGTTTGGTTTTGGAGTTATGATTATAAACCTTTCATGTTTAGGTTGACAGTCACACTGTTATATTGAATAAAAAAACTAACTTGTGTCTTTAGAAACCTTACAAAAGATCATTTTTCTAGTACTACTAACAAAAATACATATCTGTAGGCATTATTAGCCATTTTGCATGTGTTGTTTAGAAGTTATGTTTGAATACATTTTTATTGCTTTTTTCGCATTATCTCAGGATTCTAAGAACATTATAGTCATATTGAGTAAAAAACTACTTTTTGCATTTGCAAGATTTAAAAAAGCATATGTTTCGAGTAAAACTCCCAAAGATGCATTATTTCAGGCATTATTAGCCATTTTCCATGTGTGGTGTAGGAGTTATGTTTAAATAACTGTCATATTGAGTGTTACAGTATACAGTCATATTGAGTAATACCTCATTTTTGTATTTGCAAACCAGAGAAAAACAACTGTATCTAGTAAAACTCACATGTATTCAATATATCAGGCATTTTTAGACACTTTGCACGTTTGGATTAGGAATTATGTTGGAATACATTTTTATTGCTTTATTCGCATTATCTCAGGATTCTAAGTACATTACTGTCAAATTGAGTAAAACATTACTTTTTGTTTTTGCAAACGGTACCTAACGTTTTTTTTTCAGGGAAACTCTCAAAGATGCATTTCTTCAGGCATTATTAGACATATTGCATGTGTATTTTTGGAGTTATGTTTCATAAACTGACATTTTGAGTTTGACCAATATGAGGCCAGTAAAACCTGATTTTTGTATTTTTGAACCTTTCCAAAATACCTGATTCAGGTCAAACTCACATAAATTCAATATTACAGGCTTTTTTAGACAAAGTTCATGTTTGGTTTTGGAGTTATGATTATAAACCTTTCATGTTTAGGTTGACAGTCACACTGTTATATTGAATAAAAAAACTAACTTGTGTCTTTAGAAACCTTACAAAAGATCATTTTTCTAGTACTACTAACAAAAATACATATCTCTAGGCATAATTAGCCATTTTGCATGTGTTGTTTAGAAGTTATGTTTGAATACATTTTTATTGCTTTTTTCGCATTATCTCAGGATTCTAAGAACATTATAGTCATATTGAGTAAAAAACTACTTTTTGCATTTGCAAGATTTAAAAAAGCATATGTTTCGAGTAAAACTCCCAAAGATGCATTATTTCAGGCATTATTAGCCATTTTCCATGTGTGGTGTAGGAGTTATGTTTAAATAACTGTCATATTGAGTGTTACAGTATACAGTCATATTGAGTAATACCTCATTTTTGTATTTGCAAACCATGGAAAAACAACTGTATCTAGTAAAACTCACATGTATTCAATATCACAGGCATTTTTAGACACTTTGCACGTTTGGATTAGGAATTATGTTGGAATACATTTTTATTGCTTTATTCGCATTATCTCAGGATTCTAAGTACATTACTGTCAAATTGAGTAAAACATTACTTTTTGTTTTTGCAAACGGTACCAAAAGTTTTTTTTTCAGGGAAACTCTCAAAGATGCATTTCTTCAGGCATTATTAGACATATTGCATGTGTATTTTTGGAGTTATGTTTCATAAACTGACATTTTGAGTTTGACCAATATGAGGCCAGTAAAACCTGATTTTTGTATTTTTGAACCTTTCCAAAATACCTGATTCAGGTCAAACTCACATGAATTCAATATTACAGGCTTTTTTAGACAAAGTTCATGTTTGGTTTTGGAGTTATGATTATAAACCTTTCATGTTTAGGTTGACAGTCACACTGTTATATTGAATAAAAAAACTAACTGGTGTCTTTAGAAACCTTACAAAATATCATTTTTCTAGTACTACTAACAAAAATACATATCTCTAGGCATTATTAGCCATTTTGCATGTGTTGTTTAGAAGTTATGTTTGAATACATTTTTATTGCTTTTTTCGCATTATCTCAGGATTCTAAGAACATTATAGTCATATTGAGTAAAAAACTACTTTTTGCATTTGCAAGATTTAAAAAGCATATGTTTCGAGTAAAACTCCCAAAGATGCATTATTTCAGGCATTATTAGCCATTTTCCATGTGTGGTGTAGGAGTTATGTTTAAATAACTGTCATATTGAGTGTAACAGTATACAGTCATATTGAGTAATACCTCATTTTTGTATTTGCAAACCATAGAAAAACAACTGTATCTAGTAAAACTCACATGTATTCAATATCACAGGCATTTTAGACACTTTGCACGTTTGGATTAGGAATTATGTTGGAATACATTTTTATTGCTTTATTCGCATTATCTCAGGATTCTAAGTACATTACTGTCAAATTGAGTAAAACATTACTTTTTGTTTTTGCAAACGGTACCAAAAGTTTTTTTTTCAGGGAAACTCTCAAAGATGCATTTCTTCAGGCATTATTAGACATATTGCATGTGTATTTTTGGAGTTATGTTTCATAAACTGACATTTTGAGTTTGACCAATATGAGGCCAGTAAAACCTGATTTTTGTATTTTTGAACCTTTCCAAAATACCTGATTCAGGTCAAACTCACATAAATTCAATATTACAGGCTTTTTTAGACAAAGTTCATGTTTGGTTTGGAGTTATGATTATAAACATTTCATGTTTAGGTTGACAGTCACACTGTTATATTGAATAAAAAAACTAACTTGTGTCTTTAGAAACCTTACAAAAGATAATTTTTCTAGTACTACTAACAAAAATACATATCTCTAGGCATTATTAGCCATTTTGCATGTGTTGTTTAGAAGTTATGTTTGAATACATTTTTATTGCTTTTTTCGCATTATCTCAGGATTCTAAGAACATTATAGTCATATTGAGTAAAAAAACTACTTTTTGCATTTGCAAGATTTAAAAAAGCATATGTTTCGAGTAAAACTCCCAAAGATGCATTATTTCAGGCATTATTAGCCATTTTCTATGTGTGGTGTAGGAGTTATGTTTAAATAACTGTCATATTGAGTGTTACAGTATACAGTCATATTGAGTAATACCTAATTTTTGTATTTGCAAACCATAGAAAAACAACTGTATCTAGTAAAACTCACATGTATTCAATATCACAGGCATTTTTAGACACTTTGCACTTTTGGATTAGGAATTATGTTGGAATACATTTTTATTGCTTTATTCGCATTATCTCAGGATTCTAAGTACATAACTGTCAAATTGAGTAAAACATTACTTTTTGTTTTTGCAAACGGTACCAAATGTTTTTTTTTTTCAGGAAAACTCTCAAAGATGCATTTCTTCAGGCATTATTAGACATATTGCATGTTTATTTTTGGAGTTATGTTTCATAAACTGACAATTGGAGTTTGACCAATATGAGGCCAGTAAAACCTGATTTTTGTATTTTTGAACCTTTCCAAAATACCTGATTCAGGTCAAACTCACATAAATTCAATATTACAGGCTTTTTTAGACAAAGTTCATGTTTGGTTTTGGAGTTATGATTATAAACCTTTCATGTTTAGGTTGACAGTCACACTGTTATATTGAATAAAAAAACTAACTTGTGTCTTTAGAAACCTTACAAAAGATCATTTTTCTAGTACTACTAACAAAAATACATATCTCTAGGCATTATTAGCCATTTTGCATGTGTTGTTTAGAAGTTATGTTTGAATACATTTTTATTGCTTTTTTCGCATTATCTCAGGATTCTAAGAACATTATAGTCATATTGAGTAAAAAACTACTTTTTGCATTTGCAAGATTTAAAAAAGCATATGTTTCGAGTAAAACTCCCAAAGATGCATTATTTCAGGCATTATTAGCCATTTTCCATGTGTGGTGTAGGAGTTATGTTTAAATAACTGTCATATTGAGTGTTACAGTATACAGTCATATTGAGTAATACCTCATTTTTGTATTTGCAAACCATAGAAAAACAACTGTATCTAGTAAAACTCACATGTATTCAATATCACAGGCATTTTAGACACTTTGCACGTTTGGATTAGGAATTATGTTGGAATACATTTTTATTGCTTTATTCGCATTATCTCAGGATTCTAAGTACATTACTGTCAAATTGAGTAAAACATTACTTTTTGTTTTTGCAAACGGTACCAAACGTTTTTTTTTCAGGGAAACTCTCAAAGATGCATTTCTTCAGGCATTATTAGACATATTGCATGTGTATTTTTGGAGTTATGTTTCATAAACTGACATTTTGAGTTTGACCAATATGAGGCCAGTAAAACCTGATTTTTGTATTTTTGAACCTTTCCAAAATACCTGATTCAGGTCAAACTCACATAAATTCAATATTACAGGCTTTTTTAGACAAAGTTCATGTTTGGTTTTGGAGTTATGATTATAAACATTTCATGTTTAGGTTGACAGTCACACTGTTATATTGAATAAAAAAACTAACTTGTGTCTTTAGAAACCTTACAAAAGATCATTTTTCTAGTACTACTAACAAAAATACATATCTCTAGGCATTATTAGCCATTTTGCATGTGTTGTTTAGAAGTTATGTTTGAATACATTTTTATTGCTTTTTTCGCATTATCTCAGGATTCTAAGAACATTATAGTCATATTGAGTAAAAAAACTACTTTTTGCATTTGCAAGATTTAAAAAAGCATATGTTTCGAGTAAAACTCCCAAAGATGCATTATTTCAGGCATTATTAGCCATTTTCTATGTGTGGTGTAGGAGTTATGTTTAAATAACTGTCATATTGAGTGTTACAGTATACAGTCATATTGAGTAATACCTAATTTTTGTATTTGCAAACCATAGAAAAACAACTGTATCTAGTAAAACTCACATGTATTCAATATCACAGGCATTTTTAGACACTTTGCACTTTTGGATTAGGAATTATGTTGGAATACATTTTTATTGCTTTATTCGCATTATCTCAGGATTCTAAGTACATAACTGTCAAATTGAGTAAAACATTACTTTTTGTTTTTGCAAACGGTACCAAATGTTTTTTTTTTCAGGAAAACTCTCAAAGATGCATTTCTTCAGGCATTATTAGACATATTGCATGTTTATTTTTGGAGTTATGTTTCATAAACTGACAATTGGAGTTTGACCAATATGAGGCCAGTAAAACCTGATTTTTGTATTTTTGAACCTTTCCAAAATACCTGATTCAGGTCAAACTCACATAAATTCAATATTACAGGCTTTTTTAGACAAAGTTCATGTTTGGTTTTGGAGTTATGATTATAAACCTTTCATGTTTAGGTTGACAGTCACACTGTTATATTGAATAAAAAAACTAACTTGTGTCTTTAGAAACCTTACAAAAGATCATTTTTCTAGTACTACTAACAAAAATACATATCTCTAGGCATTATTAGCCATTTTGCATGTGTTGTTTAGAAGTTATGTTTGAATACATTTTTATTGCTTTTTTCGCATTATCTCAGGATTCTAAGAACATTATAGTCATATTGAGTAAAAAACTACTTTTTGCATTTGCAAGATTTAAAAAAGCATATGTTTCGAGTAAAACTCCCAAAGATGCATTATTTCAGGCATTATTAGCCATTTTCCATGTGTGGTGTAGGAGTTATGTTTAAATAACTGTCATATTGAGTGTTACAGTATACAGTCATATTGAGTAATACCTCATTTTTGTATTTGCAAACCATAGAAAAACAACTGTATCTAGTAAAACTCACATGTATTCAATATCACAGGCATTTTAGACACTTTGCACGTTTGGATTAGGAATTATGTTGGAATACATTTTTATTGCTTTATTCGCATTATCTCAGGATTCTAAGTACATTACTGTCAAATTGAGTAAAACATTACTTTTTGTTTTTGCAAACGGTACCAAAAGTTTTTTTTTCAGGGAAACTCTCAAAGATGCATTTCTTCAGGCATTATTAAACATATTGCATGTGTATTTTTGGAGTTTTGTTTAATAAACTGACATTTTGAGTTTGACCAATATGAGGCCAGTAAAACCTGATTTTTGTATTTTTGAACCTTTCCAAAATACCTGATTCAGGTCAAACTCACATAAATTCAATATTACAGGCTTTTTTAGACAAAGTTCATGTTTGGTTTTGGAGTTATGATTATAAACCTTTCATGTTTAGGTTGACAGTCACACTGTTATATTGAATACAAAAACTAACTTGTGTCTTTAGAAACCTTACAAAAGATCATTGTTTCTAGTACTACTAACAAAAATACATATCTGTAGGCATTATTAGCCATTTTGCATGTGTTGTTTAGAAGTTATGTTTGAATACATTTTTATTGCTTTTTTCGCATTATCTCAGGATTCTAAGAACATTATAGTCATATTGAGTAAAAAACTACTTTTTGCATTTGCAAGATTTAAAAAAGCATATGTTTCGAGTAAAACTCCCAAAGATGCATTATTTCAGGCATTATTAGCCATTTTCCATGTGTGGTGTAGGAGTTATGTTTAAATAACTGTCATATTGAGTGTTACAGTATACAGTCATATTGAGTAATACCTCATTTTTGTATTTGCAAACCATAGAAAAACAACTGTATCTAGTAAAACTCACATGTATTCAATATCACAGGCATTTTTAGACACTTTGCACGTTTGGATTAGGAATTATGTTGGAATACATTTTTATTGCTTTATTCGCATTATCTCTGGATTCTAAGTACATTACTGTCAAATTGAGTAAAACATTACTTTTTGTTTTTGCAAACGGTACCAAATGTTTTTTTTTTCAGGAAAACTCTCAAAGATGCATTTCTTCAGGCATTATTAGACATATTGCATGTGTATTTTTGGAGTTATGTTTCATAAACTGACATTTTGAGTTTGACCAATATGAGGCCAGTAAAACCTGATTTTTGTATTTTTGAACCTTTCCAAAATACCTGATTCAGGTCAAACTCACATAAATTCAATATTACAGGCTTTTTTAGACAAAGTTCATGTTTGGTTTTGGAGTTATGATTATAAACCTTTCATGTTTAGGTTGACAGTCACACTGTTATATTGAATAAAAAAACTAACTTGTGTCTTTAGAAACCTTACAAAAGATCATTTTTCTAGTACTACTAACAAAAATACATATCTCTAGGCATTATTAGCCATTTTGCATGTGTTGTTTAGAAGTTATGTTTGAATACATTTTTATTGCTTTTTTCGCATTATCTCAGGATTCTAAGAACATTATAGTCATATTGAGTAAAAAACTACTTTTTGCATTTGCAAGATTTAAAAAAGCATATGTTTCGAGTAAAACTCCCAAAGATGCATTATTTCAGGCATTATTAGCCATTTTCCAAGTGTGGTGTAGGAGTTATGTTTAAATAACTGTCATATTGAGTGTTACAGTATACAGTCATATTGAGTAATACCTCCTTTTTGTATTTGCAAACCATAGAAAAACAACTGTATCTAGTAAAACTCACATGTATTCAATATCACAGGCATTTTTAGACACTTTGCACGTTTGGTTTAGGAATTATGTTGGAATACATTTTTATTGCTTTATTCGCATTATCTCAGGATTCTAAGTACATTACTGTCAAATTGAGTAAAACATTACTTTTTGTTTTTGCAAACGGTACCAAATGTTTTTTTTTCAGGGAAACTCTCAAAGATGCATTTCTTCAGGCATTATTAGACATATTGCATGTGTATTTTTGGAGTTATGTTTCATAAACTGACATTTTGAGTTTGACCAATATGAGGCCAGTAAAACCTGATTTTTGTATTTTTGAACCTTTCCAAAATACCTGATTCAGGTCAAACTCACATAAATTCAATATTACAGGCTTTTTTAGACAAAGTTCATGTTTGGTTTTGGAGTTATGATTATAAACCTTTCATGTTTAGGTTGACAGTCACACTGTTTTATTGAATAAAAAAACTAACTTGTGTCTTTAGAAACCTTACAAAAGATCATTTTTCTAGTACTACTAACAAAAATACATATCTCTAGGCATTATTAGCCATTTTGCATGTGTTGTTTAGAAGTTATGTTTGAATACATTTTTATTGCTTTTTTCGCATTATCTCAGGATTCTAAGAACATTATAGTCATATTGAGTAAAAAACTACTTTTTGCATTTGCAAGATTTAAAAAAGCATATGTTTCGAGTAAAACTCCCAAAGATGCATTATTTAAGGCATTATTAGCCATTTTCCATGTGTGGTGTAGGAGTTATGTTTAAATAACTGTCATATTGAGTGTTACAGTATACAGTCATATTGAGTAATACCTCATTTTTGTATTTGCAAACCATAGAAAAACAACTGTATCTAGTAAAACTCACATGTATTCAATATCACAGGCATTTTAGACACTTTGCACGTTTGGATTAGGAATTATGTTGGAATACATTTTTATTGCTTTATTCGCATTATCTCAGGATTCTAAGTACATTACTGTCAAATTGAGTAAAACATTACTTTTTGTTTTTGCAAACGGTACCAAAAGTTTTTTTTTCAGGGAAACTTTCAAAGATGCATTTCTTCATTCATTATTAAACATATTGCATGTGTATTTTTGGAGTTATGTTTCATAAACTGACATTTTGAGTTTGACCAATATGAGGCCAGTAAAACCTGATTTTTGTATTTTTGAACCTTTCCAAAATACCTGATTCAGGTCAAACTCACATAAATTCAATATTACAGGCTTTTTTAGACAAAGTTCATGTTTGGTTTTGGAGTTATGATTATAAACCTTTCATGTTTAGGTTGACAGTCACACTGTTATATTGAATAAAAAAACTAACTTGTGTCTTTAGAAACCTTACAAAAGATCATTTTTCTAGTATTACTAACAAAAATACATATCTCTAGGCATTATTAGCCATTTTGCATGTGTTGTTTAGAAGTTATGCTTGAATACATTTTTATTGCTTTTTTCGCATTATCTCAGGATTCTAAGAACATTATAGTCATATTGAGTAAAAAACTACTTTTTGCATTTGCAAGATTTAAAAAAGCATATGTTTCGAGTAAAACTCCCAAAGATGCATTATTTCAGGCATTGTTAGCCATTTTCCATGTGTGGTGTAGGAGTTATGTTTAAATAACTGTCATATTGAGTGTTACAGTATACAGTCATATTGAGTAATACCTCATTTTTGTATTTGCAAACCATAGAAAAACAACTGTATCTAGTAAAACTCACATGTATTCAATATCACAGGCATTTTTAGACACTTTGCACGTTTGGATTAGGAATTAAGTTGGAATACATTTTTATTGCTTTATTCGCATTATCTCAGGATTCTAAGTACATTACTGTCAAATTGAGTAAAACATTACTTTTTGTTTTTGCAAACGGCACCAAATGTTTTTTTTCAGGGAAACTCTCAAAGATGCATTTCTTCAGGCATTATTAGACATATTGCATGTGTATTTTTGGAGTTATGTGTCATAAACTGACATTTTGAGTTTGACCAATATGAGGCCAGTAAAACCTGATTTTTGTATTTTTGAACCTTTTCAAAATACCTGATTCAGGTCAAACTCACATAAATTCAATATTACAGGCTTTTTTAGACAAAGTTCATGTTTGGTTTTGGAGTTATGATTATAAACCTTTCATGTTTAGGTTGACAGTCACACTGTTATATTGAATAAAAAAACTAACTTGTGTCTTTAGAAACCTTACAAAAGATAATTTTTCTAGTACTACTAACAAAAATACATATCTCTAGGCATTATTAGCCGTTTTGCATGTGTTGTTTAGAAGTTATGTTTGAATACATTTGTATTACTTTTTTCGCATTATCTCAGGATTCTAAGAACATTATAGTCATATTGAGTAAAAAACTACTTTTTGCATTTGCAAGATTTAAAAAAGCATATGTTTCGAGTAAAACTCCCAAAGATGCATTATTTCAGGCATTATTAGCCATTTTCCATGTGTGGTGTAGGAGTTATGTTTAAATAACTGTCATATTGAGTGTTACAGTATACAGTCATATTGAGTAATACCTCATTTTTGTATTTGCAAACCATAGAAAAACAACTGTATCTAGTAAAACTCACATGTATTCAATATCACAGGCATTTTTAGACACTTTGCACGTTTGGATTAGGAATTATGTTGGAATACATTTTTATTGCTTTATTCGCATTATCTCTGGAATCTAAGTACATTACTGTCAAATTGAGTAAAACATTACTTTTTGTTTTTGCAAACGGTACCAAATGTTTTTTTTTTTCAGGAAAACTCTCAAAGATGCATTTCTTCAGGCATTATTAGACATATTGCATGTGTATTTTTGGAGTATGTTTCATAAACTGAATTTTGAGTTTGACCAATATGAGGCCAGTAAAACCTGATTTTTGTATTTTTGAACCTTTCTAAAATACCTGATTCAGGTCAAACTCACATAAATTCAATATTACAGGCTTTTTTAGACAAAGTTCATGTTTGGTTTTGGAGTTATGATTATAAACCTTTCATATTTAGGTTGACAGTCACTCTGTTATATTGAATAAAAAAACTAACTTGTGTCTTTAGAAACCTTACAAAAGATCATTTTTCTAGTACTACTAACAAAAATACATATCTGTAGGCATTATTAGCCATTTTGCCTGTGTTGTTTAGAAGTTATGCTTGAATATATTTTTATTGCTTTTTTTCGCATTATCTCAGGATTCTAAGAACATTATAGTCATATTGAGTAAAAAACTACTTTTTGCATTTGCAAGATTTAAAAAAGCACATGTTTCGAGTAAAACTCCCAAAGATGCATTATTTCAGGCATTATTAGCCATTTTCCATGTGTGGTGTAGGAGTTATGTTTAAATAACTGTCATATTGAGTGTTACAGTATACAGTCATATTGAGTAATACCTCATTTTTGTATTTGCAAACCATAGAAAAACAACTGTATCTAGTAAAACTCACATGTATTCAATATCACAGGCATTTTTAGACACTTTGCACGTTTGGATTAGGAATTAAATTGGAATACATTTTTATTGCTTTATTCGCATTATCTCAGGATTCTAAATACATTATTGTCAAATTGAGTAAAACATTACTTTTTGTTTTTGCAAACGGTACCAAATGTTTTTTTTTCAGGGAAACTCTCAAAGATGCATTTCTTCAGGCATTATTAGACATATTGCATGTGTATTTTTGGAGCTATGTTTCATAAACTGACTTTTTGAGTTTGACCAATATGAGGCCAGTAAAACCTGATTTTTGTATTTTTGAACCTTTACAAAATACCTGATTCAGGTCAAACTCACATAAATTCAATATTACAGGCTTTTTTAGACAAAGTTCATGTTTGGTTTTGGAGTTATGATTATAAACCTTTCATGTTTAGGTAGACAGTCACACTGTTATATTGAATAAAAAAACTAACTTGTGTCTTTAGAAACCTTACAAAAGATACTTTTTCTAGTACTACTAACAAAAATACATATCTCTAGGCATTATTAGCCATTTTGCATGTGTTGTTTAGAAGTTATGCTTGAATACATTTTTATTGCTTTTTTCGCATTATCTCAGGATTCTAAGAACATTATAGTCATATTGAGTAAAAAACTACTTTTTGCATTTGCAAGATTTAAAAAAGCATATGTTTCGAGTAAAACTCCCAAAGATGCATTATTTCAGGCATTATTAGCCATTTTCCATGTGTGGTGTAGGAGTTATGTTTAAATAACTGTCATATTGAGTGTTACAGTATACAGTCATATTGAGTAATACCTCATTTTTGTATTTGCAAACCATAGAAAAACAACTGTATCTAGTAAAACTCACATGTATTCAATATCACAGGCATTTTTAGACACTTTGCACGTTTGGATTAGGAATTATGTTGGAATACATTTTTTTTGCTTTATTCGCATTATCTCAGGATTCTAAGTACATTACTGTCAAATTGAGTAAAACATTACTTTTTGTTTTTGCAAACGGTACCAAATGTTTTTTTTCAGGAAAACTCTCAAATATGCATTTCTTCAGGCATTATTAGACATATTGCATGTGTATTTTTGGAGTTATGTTTCTTAAACTGACATTTTGAGTTTGACCAATATGAGGCCAGTAAAACCTGATTTTTGTATTTTTGAACCTTTCCAAGATACCTGATTCGGGTCAAACTCACATAAATTCAATATTACAGGCTTTTTTAGACAACGTTCATGTTTGGTTTTGGAGTTATGATTATAAACCTTTCATATTTAGGTTGACAGTCACTCTGTTATATTGAATAAAAAAACTAACTTGTGTCTTTAGAAACCTTACAAAAGATCATTTTTCTAGTACTACTAACAAAAATACATATCTGTAGGCATTATTAGCCATTTTGCATGTGTTGTTTAGAAGTTATGTTTGAATACATTTTTATTGCTTTTTTCGCATTATCTCAGGATTCTAAGAACATTATAGTCATATTGAGTAAAAAACTACTTTTTGCATTTGCAAGATTTAAAAAAGCATATGTTTCGAGTAAAACTCCCAAAGATGCATTATTTCAGGCATTATTAGCCATTTTCCATGTGTGGTGTAGGAGTTATGTTTAAATAACTGTCATATTGAGTGTTACAGTATACCGTCATATTGAGTAATACCTCATTTTTTGTATTTGCAAACCATAGAAAAACAACTGCATCTAGTAAAACTCACATGTATTCAATATCACAGGCATTTTTAGACACTTTGCAAGTTTGGATTAGGAATTATGTTGGAATACATTTTTATTGCTTTATTCGCATTATCTCAGGATTCTAAGTACATTACTGTCAAATTGAGTAAAACATGACTTTTTGTTTTTGCAAACGGTACCAAATGTTTTTTTTTCAGGGAAACTCTCAAAGATGCATTTCTTCAGGCATTATTAGACATATTGCATGTGTATTTTTGGAGTTATGTTTCATAAACTGACATTTTGAGTTTGACCAATGTGAGGCCAGTAAAACCTGATTTTTGTATTTTTGAACCTTTCCAAAATACCTGATTCAGGTCAAACTCACATAAATTCAATATTACAGGCTTTTTTAGACAAAGTTCATGTTTGGTTTTGGAGTTATGATTATAAACCTTTCATATTTAGGTTGACAGGCACACTGTTATATTGAATAAAAAAACTAACTTGTGTCTTTAGAAACCTTACAAAAGATACTTTTTCTAGTACTACTAACAAAAATACATATCTCTAGGCATTATTAGCCATTTTGCATGTGTTGTTTAGAAGTTATGCTTGAATACATTTTTATTGCTTTTTTCGCATTATCTCAGGATTCTAAGAACATTATAGTCATATTGAGTAAAAAACCACTTTTTGCATTTGCAAGATTTAAAAAAGCATATGTTTCGAGTAAAACTCCCAAAGATGCATTATTTCAGGCATTATTAGCCATTTTCCATGTGTGGTGTAGGAGTTATGTTTAAATAACTGTCATATTGAGTGTTACAGTATACAGTCATATTGAGTAATACCTCCTTTTTGTATTTGCAAACCATAGAAAAACAACTGTATCTAGTAAAACTCACATGTATTCAATATCACAGGCATTTTTAGACACTTTGCACGTTTGGATTAGGAATTAAGTTGGAATACATTTTTATTGCTTTATTCGCATTATCTCAGGATTCTAAGTACATTACTGTCAAATTGAGTAAAACATTACTTTTTGTTTTTGCAAACGGTACCAAATGTTTGTTTTTTCAGGGAAACTCTCAAAGATGCATTTCTTCAGGCATTATTAGACATATTGCATGTGTATTTTTGGAGTTATGTTTCATAAACTGACATTTTTAGTTTGACCAATGTGAGGCCAGTAAAACCTGATTTTTGTATTTTTGAACCTTTCCAAAATACCTGATTCAGGTAAAACTCACATAAATTCAATATTACAGGCTTTTTTAGACAAAGTTCATGTTTGGTTTTGGAGTTATGATTATAAACCTTTCATATTTAGGTTGACAGTCACGCTGTTATATTGAATAAAAAAAACTAACTTGTGTCTTTAGAAACCTTACAAAAGATCATTTTTCTAGTACTACTAACAAAAATACATATCTCTAGGCATTATTAGCCATTTTGCATGTGTTGTTTAGAAGTTATGTTTGAATACATTTTTATTGCTTTTTTCGCATTATCTCAGGATTCTAAGAACATTATAGTCATATTGAGTAAAAAACTACTTTTTGCATTTGCAAGATTTAAAAAAGCATATGTTTCGAGTAAAACTCCCAAAGATGCATTATTTCAGGCATTATTAGCCATTTTCCATGTGTGGTGTAGGAGTTATGTTTAAATAACTGTCATATTGAGTGTTACAGTATACAGTCATATTGAGTACTACCTCATTTTTGTATTTGCAAACCATAGAAAAACAACTGTGTCTAGTAAAACTCACATGTATTCAATATCACAGGCATTTTTAGACACTTTGCACGGATTGGATTAGGAATTAAGTTGGAATACATTTTTATTGCTTTATTCGCATTATCTCAGGATTCTAAGTACATTACTGTCAAATTGAGTAAAACATTACTTTTTGTTTTTGCAAACGGTACCAAATGTTTTTTTTTTTTCAGGAAAACTCTCAAAGATGCATTTCTTCAGGCATTATTAGACATATTGCATGTGTATTTTTGGAGTATGTTTCATAAACTGAATTTTGAGTTTGACCAATATGAGGCCAGTAAAACCTGATTTTTGTATTTTTGAACCTTTCCAAAATACCTGATTCAGGTCAAACTCACATAAATTCAATATTACAGGCTTTTTTAGACAAAGTTCATGTTTGGTTTTGGAGTTATGATTATAAACCTTTCATATTTAGGTTGACAGTCACTCTGTTATATTGAATAAAAAAACTAACTTGTGTCTTTAGAAACCTTACAAAAGATCATTTTTCTAGTACTACTAACAAAAATACATATCTGTAGGCATTATTAGCCATTTTGCCTGTGTTGTTTAGAAGTTATGCTTGAATACATTTTTATTGCTTTTTTTCGCATTATCTCAGGATTCTAAGTACATTACTGTCAAATTGAGTAAAACATTACTTTTTGTTTTTGCAAACGGTACCAAATGTTTTTTTTTTCAGGAAAACTCTCAAAGATGCATTTCTTCAGGCATTATTAGACATATTGCATGTGTATTTTTGGAGTTATGTTTCATAAACTGACATTTTGAGTTTGACCAATATGAGGCCAGTAAAACCTGATTTTTGTATTTTTGAACCTTTCCAAAATACCTGATTCAGGTCAAACTCACATAAATTCAATATTACAGGCTTTTTTAGACAAAGTTCATGTTTGGTTTTGGAGTTATGATTATAAACCTTTCATGTTTAGGTTGACAGTCACACTGTTATATTGAATAAAAAAACTAACTTGTGTCTTTAGAAACCTTACAAAAGATCATTTTTCTAGTACTACTAACAAAAATACATATCTCTAGGCATTATTAGCCATTTTGGATGTGTTGTTTAGAAGTTATGCTTGAATACATTTTTATTGCTTTTTTCGCATTATCTCAGGATTCTAAGAACATTATAGTCATATTGAGTAAAAAACTACTTTTTGCATTTGCAAGATTTAAAAAAGCATATGTTTCGAGTAAAACTCCCAAAGATGCATTATTTCAGGCATTATTAGCCATTTTCCATGTGTGGTGTA